>NC_069504.1:211466475-211633975 GCF_027579735.1 Bombina bombina | reverse complement strand
GTTTACATGTGTATGTTCATAAATCATGAAAGAAACAAAATGGGTTTCATGTTTTTAAGATCTTGGCTTGGGCTGTTATCAAGTGGCATCATTCTTTAGGTACGGTTTGGTATGATTTTCACATATTTCTGTGCTTTTATATTGGTCACCATGGTTTCTTTTAAGATGAATGCAGCAAGCTTTGATCTTCCAGTTAGTTTGTTTTTGAGCAGACCCTTTATAGCGAACTTGATGTATATCTTTGTGTTGCTGACTCATCTACTTGAATTTACATGCCTTGTGGAAATACCATTGCACAAAATGCTGCCCAGCTGTATCAATCTGAGTGCTGGCCAATAACCATGATCTGGTCATAAAAAATGCAGATAAGGGTGGTTCAGTGGTGGTGATGAATAGGGCGCAATATGTCAATGAAGCAATGCGCCAACTGGATGACAGACAATGTTATTCAGTTTTGACCACGAACCCCACAAGTCGGTTCAAGAGGGAACTTATGCACCTTTTGGATGATGGAATGGAAAATGGCTTTATTGATCAGGACACTATGTCATATATATTTGTGGAACATCCGGTCACTCCAGTATTCCATCATCTACCTAAGGTGCATAAGTCCCTCACGGATGTGAGAGGACGACCTATAGTGAGTGGTATAGGGTCTCTCTTTGAACGCTTGTCCCAATGGCTGGACATGATTTTACATCCATTTGTTGAAGCCCTCCCGAGCTATCTCAGGGACACCAAACACCTTATGAATCTAATAAATGATGTTGCATGGGTGGAGGAGAATAACCTGTGGGTCACCATAGACGTCACAGCCCTTTATTCTTCCATTCCCCATTCAAAGGGATTGGAAGCTATGTCATTCTTCCTCAGGGGTTGGTCCTCCCTTACTGAAGGTTTTCAGAGATATGTATTGCAAGTGGCTGAGTTTTTGTTAACTCACAACTTTTTTGAATTTGAGGGTGTGTTCTATCTCCAGAGATGTGGGACAGCTATGGGGGCCAAGTTTGCCCCCTCTTACGCCAACCTATTTATGGGTTGGTGGGAGCTGTCCCACATCTTTGGAGATAAGAACCCCCTCCGTGGTTGTATTACCTTTTACCGCCGCTTTATAGATGATCTAATCCTCATCTGGGAGGGCGGCCTTGATGATTTGGAAAAGTTTCTAGGGAAACTCAATGATAATGATATTGGTCTAAAATTTACAAATGAAATTCAACGGACCAAAATTAACTTTTTGGATGTGGTACTGAGTGGGACTCCTGAGGGTCGGATTGAGACAAGCCTATATAGAAAACCTATATCAGGCAACTCACTACTACATGCAAAAAGCTGCCACCCCAGACATGTGCCGTATGCTATAGCCAAGGGGCAACTCATAAGGGCCAAACGGAATTGTTCCAAGGCCAATGAGAGTGCCAACCAAATGATGGAAGTGAGGAAACGTTTATCCCAGAGAGGCTATCCAAGAAAAGTAATAAATAGGGCACAAAGAGAGGTGGATAAAATGGACAGACGTGATTTGTTAAGGGATAAACCAAACCAGGCAAATGGGAAGGCCCAGAAGGGAGTTACATTTGTCACTGAGTACAGTGCACAGTATGAGGAAGTATGCAGAATCGTCAAATACCATTTTGGTATGTTAATAGCAGACGATAGACTTACACAATGTGTCAAGGAAGGGCTTAGATGCTCATATCGACGAAACAAGAGCTTAGGCAACATATTGTCCCCAACAGTCACCAAAGACTATTACCCAGGGGAGTGCCTGGCTTAGTTGTAAAGGCTCCTACAAATGTGGAAGTTCAAGATGTGGAGCATGTGATTATCTAACTGTGTCAGAACACTTTACCTCTACTACAACAGGGAAGACCTACGAGATTAATTTCTGTCTCAATTGCACATCTACCTTTGTCATCTACTGTGTAACCTGCACGGCATGTGGAAAACAGTACATCGGGCTCACCACTAGGGACATTAGAACAAGAATTATTGAGCACTTGTCTACCATTAGAAGAGGCAAAGCAACTACCCCTGTGGTGCATCATTTTGCTCAGGTTCATAAGAAAGATCTTACCTGTTTTTCATGGCAACCAATAGATATGGTTCCTAGACCAAAAAGAGGGGGTGACCGTGGAGTAACTCTATCTAAAAGAGAAATGTTGTGGATCCTAAAAATGGATACCAGAATACCAAAAGGCCTGAACTCAGAGTTCGAACTTATAAACTATTGGGAATAATGTTACCCCGATCTTTCATAAAATATTAAATAACACCCCTCCACAACACATTAAACCCCCTTCCCAAAACAACCCCCCCCCCCCCTCCCCTCTATGATGTACCAACATGTAATAGACATCTAAGGGCAACCAATATACTAAATGTCTCTTGAAATTCACTGTTGTAACACATTTGCCTAATACATCTTGAGACCACTATACTCACACTATTTTAGCCCTAGTGACGATAGCCAACAGTTATATTATATAATTAACTTTATAACTTATCTAAATAGAAGGCCGTTACTGTAGGCTACAAACATGACGTGATGAACTGTGACTGTGATCTGAAGGTAGCAAATATAAGTACTGATATAACGCCTATGGTGGACGATTCATTTACTGTGCATAACTTCATGTGTTTCAAAAATACCTACATAGATTCAAAATGTTATTAAGGATCAATTCTGTTCTTTCACCTCCGGAACATAGGGGGTTAAATGTAAATTTCTCTGGGCGTATTGTTGTTTTTAATGACATGTCCTTTTAACCAATGGTGTTGTTTCCAATTTTGTATATAAAGCACACCTGTGGCTGGCATAGTATGCTATGATTACGGCTATGCCGAAACGCGTAAGCCTGCCAGAGGTATCCCATCTCTATCCATTTGATTGACTATATGTCCTGTTTTAAATAACCAAAATAAAGGTTATGTTTTATTTACACTAGCGCTCTATGTATCTTCTTTTGTGGTGGATTTCCTTGCCCTGAGAGCGCTAGTGTCCCTGCATTGCATGCTGCAAATTATCCCCAGAGCATACAATAACATTACTACGCTGAACGCTGAGCACAGAACGCTGAAAAACCAGTGGAGCCCCAGTATTGGTCCGTACAAAGAGGCGCAACGAAAGGCAGCCTGAGGATTGGAGGATTCCGAGTGGAGGCGTTTGAGTGATGGCGTACGTGGTACCTGTCTAAGCTATCCGGTTGGAGGATCATCTGCTGTAATTTGGACACGCCCCCTGGTGGGCGCGGAAACACAGTGCCTCTGGAAAAGGGCCGGGTAGCGGTGGACGAGATACGGAGATACAGATCAAAGTGGAGGTGCATATATTACCGGCTCTACTTACAAGGATCCTGCTGAAATGTAGAAGTTCCCCGGGTGGAAGTCAGCAGAGGTGAGACTGTATCTTTTGATTATCTCTACTGCATACAGATTAAGATTCTTATGTACACTTGCTCTGGGTACACCGTAACTTTAGTTGCTGCGGTGTATGAATGAAAAAAGTTTCTTTGCATCATCTACCTTGTTTATGTAACTGACCTTCTCATTTTGCTTTTGGTATTGTCAATCTGAGTGCTAACATCTCCCCTAGTTAGTAAGTATGAATTCACGCTTACGGATTTACCTTGAATATTTCCTCAGATTGATATTCCTTCTCTACCTAGGGCTATAATTCCTCAGGACTAAAGTTTTTCTCGTCAATGTGCCTTTTTGCTAAAAAAAACTATAAGGCACATGAATTGTTGTTAGATCTAGGGATCAAATGGTTTCCCAGGTTCAACAATTGTCTGTGGCTTACTTTCTGAGTAATAATTTGGGGCTAGTTAATATTTATGTGTTCCTGGTTTGATGCCATCGTTAAATCAATATTGCAGCTTTGGAAAGATGACCTTTAGCCAGCTTATGCACAAGGAAATAGTACTTTAAAATATATTTCTCCAACATTGGTGTGTCCGGTTCACAGCGTCATCCATTACTTGTGGGAAATATTCTCCCCCACAGGGAAAGGCAAGGAGAGCACACAGCAAGAGCTGTCCATATAGCTCCCCCTCTGGCTCCGCCCCCCAGTCATTCTCCTTGCCGCTCTGAACAAGTAGCATCTCCACGGGGATGGCGAGGAGTTTGTGGTGTTAGTTGTAGTTTTTTATTTCTTCTATCAAGAGTTTGTTATTTTAAAATAGTGCTGGCTTGTACTATTTACTCTACAACAGAAAAGTGATGAAGATTTCTGTTTAAGAGGGCTATGATTTTAGCACAAGTAACTAAAATCCATTGCTGTTACCACGCAGGACTGTTGAAACTAGAGAACTTCAGTTGGGGGTAACAGCTTGCAGACTCATCTGCTTCATGTATGACTAGTCTCCTTCTAACAACACAGGCTAATGCTAGATGACAGTAATTTTTCCCCTCAGGGAAAACGGTAAGCCATTTTTCTTTCACCTCAGCAAAAAAGATAACAGGCTTCCCCTTTTTGAATTTTATGCTGGTAGACACTGTTAGGGGCCAAATCGATTGGTTTTTATTGCAATATCATGACATATGAAATGTTTTATGAGCTCATATACACTTGGGGGTGTTTTTTATTGATCTGGCTTGTTTTAGACACCTAAATCTAGTCAGGAAGGCCCCTTCACTCTAGTGTACTGAGGGAGGAGGCCTCATTTTGGCGCTTCAGCTGCGCAGTTGATTTTCAAGGCAGTGCATGCAGTCTCATGTGAGAGGGTCCTGTGGCTCAGAAAGTGACTCCAGAAGGCTTATTTCTGTGGATGGTTGACCCCTAAGGAAGGTAAAAGCTACAGCAATGCTGTAGCAGGGATTGTGGTGTATAAAAACGGTTAAATCCAACAATTTGCTCCGGTTTGCTTGTTTTAAGAGCTAGAGTCTCCATATTTGCTGTGCAATACTTTACAAGCATTAAGACACTGGGGTCCAAATTTCATAAAAATCGGATATTGCCTTCATAGTTTTTTGAACATTCAGAAATAAAGTGTGTCATTTTATTATTTAAAGAGACAGTAACGTTTTTGTTTAAAATCGTTTTTATTGCATTGTTTGCCTGCCTAAATCTGTTTAACATGTCTGTGCCATCAGATAACCTATGTTCTGTGTGTGTAGAGACAAATGTGGTTCCCCCTTCGAGTGTTTGTGATGATTGTGCCATAGCGTCCAAACAAAATAAGGACAGCTCTGTTACTTTTCATAATGTTGCCCAAGATGATTTATCTAATGAAGGTAGTGGGGATAGTTCTACATCCTCTCCTTCTGTGTCTACACCAGCTTTGCCCGCGCAGGCGACACCTAGCGCGCCAGTGCTTATTTATATGCAACAATTGACAGCAGTAGTGGATAATTCTATAGCAAATCTTTTATCCAAACTGCCAGCATTTCAGAGAAAGCGTGATTGTTCAGTTTTAAATACAGATAAAAAGGATGAACAATCAGACGCTGACGATGCCTTATCTATTTTACCCTCACATCAATCAGAATTGGCTGTGAGGGAAGGGCTGTCTGAGGGTGAAATTTCAGACTCAGGAAAAATTTCTCAACAGGCAGAACCTGATATAGTAGCATTTAAGTTTAAGCTAGAACATCTCCGCGCTTTGCTTAAGGAGGTATTAGCTACTCTGGATGACTGTGATTCTATGGTAGTACCAGAGAAGTTGTGCAAATTGGACAAATTTTTAGAGGTCCCAGTGCACGACGATGCTTTTCCTATACCCAAGAGGGTAGCGAGCATAGTGGATAAGGAATGGGAGAAGCCAGGTGTACCCTTTGCCCCACCTCCTATATTTAAGAAAATGTTTCCCATAATAGACCCTAGAAGGGACGCATGGCAGACGGTCCCGAAGGTTGAGGGAGCTGCTTCAACACTAGCGAAGCGCACAACTATTCCTATAGAGGACAGCTGCGCTTTCAAAGATCCTATGGATAAAAAATTGGAAGGATTGCTTAAAAAGATTTTTGTTCAGCAAGGGTTCATCCTTCAACCAGCTACGTGTGTTATTACTGTCACTTCAGCGGCGTCCTTTTGGTTCGAGGAACTAGAAAGGTCGCTCCAGAAAGAGACTTCCTATGAAGAAATCATGGACAGAATTCACGCATTAAAGTTAGCTAATTCCTTTATATTGGATGCCGCTTTTCAAATAACGAAATTGGCGGCGAAAAACTAAGTTTTTGCTATAGTAGCGCGGAGGGCGCTTTGGCTAAAATCCTGGTCGGCAGATGTGTCGTCCAAGACTAAGTTACTTAATATTCCTTTCAAGGGTAAGACCCTTTTTGGGCCGGAATTGAAGGAAATTATTTCAGACATCACTGGGGGTAAGGGCCATGCCCTCCCACAGGATAGGCCTTTTAAGGCTAAGAACAAGTCTAATTTTCGTTCCTTTCGCAATTTCAGGAACGGACCGGCTAATAACTCCACTGCCGCTAGACAAGAAGGTAACGCGGCCCAGCCAAAACCTGCTTGGAAGCCCATGCAAGGCTGGAATAAGGGTAAACAGACCAAGAAACCTGCTGCTGCTACCAAGACAGCATGAAGTTGGTAGCCCCCGATCCGGTACCGGATCTGGTAGGGGGCAGACTATCTCTCTTCGCTAAGACTTGGGCAAGAGATGTTCCGGATCCCTGGGCACTAGAGATAGTCTCCAAGGGATACCTACTAGACTTCAAGGGACTTCCTCCAAAGGGAAGATTCCACCTGTCTCGCTTATCTTCAGACCAGATAAAGAAACAGGCATTCTTACATTGTGTAAGAGACCTATCAAAGATGGGAGTGATAAACCCAGTCCCCTCCGGGGAACAAGGTCTAGGTTTTTACTCAAATCTGTTTGTGGTTCCCAAAAAAGAGGGAACTTTCAGGCCAATTCTGGATTTAAAGATATTAAACAAGTTCCTCAGAGTTCCATCCTTCAAAATGGAAACCATTCGGACAATCTTGCCGACAATCCAGCAGGGTCAATATTTGACTACCATGGATCTAAAGGATGCATATCCCAATCCACAAAACTCATCATCAGTTCCTGAGGTTCGCTTTTCTGGACAAACATTACCAGTTCGTGGCTCTTCCATTCGGTTTAGCCACCGCTCCCAGAATTTTCACAAAGGTGCTAGGGTCCCTTCTAGCGGTCCTAAGGCCGAGGGGCATCGCTGTAGCACCTTATCTAGACGACATCCTAATCCAAGCATCGTCTCTTTCCAAAGCAAGGGCCCACACGGACATTGTGTTGGCTTTTCTCAGATCTCACGGGTGGAAGGTGAACATAGAAAAGAGTTCACTGTCACCGTCCACAAGGGTTCCTTTTCTGGGAACAATAATAGATTCTGTGGAAATGAAGATCTTCCTGACAGAAGTCAGAAAGTTAAAGCTTCTAAACGCTTGTCGAGTTCTTCATTCTATTCCTCAACCCTCCATAGCTCAGTGCATGGAAGTAATAGGACTAATGGTTGCAGCAATGGACGTGGTTCCTTTTGCTCGAATTCATCTAAGACCATTACAGCTGTGCATGCTCAATCAGTGGAATGGACTATACAGACTTGTCTCCCCAAATTCAAGTAGACCAGGTAACCAGGGACTCACTTCTTTGGTGGTTGACCCAGGATCACCTGTCTCAGGGAATGAATTTCCGCAGACCGGTGTGGGTCATTGTCACGACCGACGCCAGCATCTTGGGTTGGGGCGCGGTCTGGGACTCTCTGAAAGCTCAGGGTCTATGGTCTCGAGAAGAGTCTCTTCTCCCGATAAACATTTTGGAACTAAGAGCAATATTCAATGCGCTCCTGGCTTGGCCTCAACTAGCGGAAGACAGGTTCATAAGGTTTCAGTCGGACAACATAACGACTGTTGCGTACATCAATCATCAGGGGGGAACAAAGAGTTCCTTGGCGATGAGCGAGGTGTCCAAGATCATCAAATGGGCGGAGGATCACTCCTGCCATCTATCTGCAATTCACATCCCAGGAGTAGACAACTGGGAGGCGGACTATTTGAGTCGTCAGACTTTCCATCCGGGGGAGTGGGAACTCCACCCGGAGGTCTTTGCCCAGTTAACCCAATTATGGGGCATTCCAGACATGGATCTGATGGCGTCCCGTCAGAACTTCAAGATTCCTTGTTACGGGTCCAGATCCAGGGATCCCAAGGCGACTCTAGTGGATGCATTAGTGGCGCCTTGGTCGTTCAACCTAGCGTATGTGTTTCCACCGTTTCCTCTCCTTCCCAGGCTCATAGCCAGGATCAAACAGGAGAAGGCCTCGGTGATTCTGATAGCTCCTGCATGGCCACGCAGGACTTGGTATGCAGACCTGGTGAATATGTCATCGGCTCCACCATGGAAGCTACCTTTGAGACAGGATCTTCTAGTACAAGGTCCATTCGAACATCCAAATCTAGTTTCTCTGCAGCTGACTGCTTGGAAATTGAACGCTTGATTTTATCCAAGCGTGGGTTTTCAAATTCTGTGATAGATACTCTGGTCCAAGCCAGAAAACCTGTGACTAGAAAGATTTACCATAAAATATGGAAAAAATATATCTGTTGGTTTGAATCCAAGGGATTCTCCTGGAGTAAGATTAAAATTCCAAAGATTCTCTCCTTTCTCCAAGAAGGTTTGGATAAAGGGTTGTCAGCGAGTTCTCTAAAGGGACAGATTTCTGCTTTATCTGTCTTGTTACACAAACGACTGGCAGCTGTGCCAGATGTACAAGCTTTTGTTCAGGCTTTGGTCAGAATCAAGCCTGTTTTCAGACCCATGACTCCTCCTTGGAGTCTAAATTTAGTTCTTTCAGTTCTTCAAGGGGTTCCATTTGAACCTTTACATTCCATAGATATTAAGTCACTATCTTGGAAAGTTCTGTTTTTGGTTGTTATTTTTTCTGCTAGAAGAGTTTCTGAATTATCTGCTTTGCAGTGTAATCCACCCTATCTGGTTTTCCATTCAGATAAGGTTGTTTTGCGTACTAAGCCTGGTTTTCTTCCAAAAGTTGTTTCCAACAAGAATATTAACCAGGAAATAGTTGTTCCTTTTCTGTGTCCGAATCCAGTTTCAAAGAAGGAACGTTTGTTACACAATTTAGATGTAGTTTGTGCTTTAAAGTTCTATTTAGAAGCAACAAAAGATTTTAGACAAACCTCATCTTTGTTTGTTGTTTACTCTGGTAAGAGGAGAGGTCAAAAAGCTACTGCTACCTCTCTTTCTTTCTGGCTGAAAAGCAATATCCGATTGGCTTATGAGACTGCCGGACGGCAGCCTCCTGAACGAATCACAGCTCACTCTACTAGGGCTGTGGCTTCCACATGGGCCTTCAAGAACGAGGCTTCTGTTGATCAGATATATAAGGCAGCAACTTGGTCTTCTCTGCACACTTTTGCCAAATTCTACAAATTTGATACTTATGCTTCTTCAGAGGCTATTTTTGGGAGAAAGGTTTTGCAAGCCGTGGTGCCTTCCATTTAGGTAACCTGATTTGCTCCCTCCCTTCATCCGTGTCCCAAAGCTTTGGTATTGGTTCCCACAAGTAATGGATGACGCCGTGGACCGGACACACCAATGTTGGAGAAAACAGAATTTATGCTTACCTGATAAATTACTTTCTCCAACGGTGTGTCCGGTCCACGGCCCGCCCTGGTTTTCCTAATCAGGTTGAAATTTTTTTTCTTTTTACACTACAGTCACCACGGCACCCTATAGTTTCTCCTTTTTCTCCTAACCGTCGGTCGAATGACTGGGGGGCGGAGCCAGAGGGGGAGCTATATGGACAGCTCTTGCTGTGTGCTCTCCTTGCCTTTCCCTGTGGGGGAGAATATTTCCCACAAGTAATGGATGACGCCGTGGACCGGACACACCGTTGGAGAAAGTAATTTATCAGGTAAGCATAAATTCTGTTTTCTCCAACATTGGTGTGTCCGGTCCACGGTGTCATCCATTACTTGTGGGAACCAATACCAAAGCTTTGGGACACGGATGAAGGGAGGGAGCAAATCAGGTTACCTAAATGGAAGGCACCACGGCTTGCAAAACCTACACATATATATATATATATATATATATATATATATATATATATATATATATATATATATATATATACATATATATATATATACATATATATATATATATATATATATATATACATATATATATATATACATATATATATATATACATATATATATATATATATATATACATATATATATATATATATATATATATATATACATATATATATATATATATATATATATACATATATATATATATATATATATATATATATATACATATATATATATATATATATATATATATACATATATATATATACACATATATATATATATATATACATATATATATATATATATATATATATATATATATATATATATATATACACATATATATATATATACACATATATATATATAATATATATATATATATACACATATATATATATATATATATACATATATTAATATAATATATATATATATACACATATATATATATATATATATATATTGTCAGCCGTAAAGGACCAGCTCAGGATTCAACCCAACTGCTAGCGTGAAAAGTAAAAAAACACACGCTAGCACACTGAGAAATATCCTGGACGTGACCCACTCAGGATTGAAGAAAGCAAATGTCCTTTTAAGAAGATAAATAAACTAAGTGAAATTCCTTTAGCAAATAATAAAGCAAATGTCCCTTTAAGCAGGTTAGTAAATAAACAAGGATTCCTTTTAGCAGGTTTGGATAAGCAAGTGTCCCTTTAAGCAGGTTTAGTAAACAAACTGAGATTCCTTTTAGCAGGTTTGGATAAAGTAAATGTCCCTTTAAGCAGGTTAGTAAATAAACAAAGATTCCTTTTAGCAGGTTTGGATAAAGCAAATGTCCCTTTAAGCAGGTTTAGTAAACAAACTGAGGTTCCTTTTTGCAGGTTTGGATAAAGTAAATGTCCCTTTAAGCAGGTTAGTAAATAAACAAAGATTCCTTTTAGCAGGTTTGGATAAAGCAAATGTCCCTTTAAGCAGGTTAGTAAATAAACAAAGATTCCTTTTAGCAGGTTTGGATAAAGCAAATGTCCCTTTAAGCAGGTTTAGTAATCAAACTGAGGTTCCTTTTTGCAGGTTTGGATAAAGTAAATGTCCCTTTAAGCAGGTTAGCAAACAAACAGAGATTCCTTTTATCAGGTTTGAATAAAGCAAATGTTCCTTTAAGCAGGTTAGATAAAGCAAATGTCCTTGTATGCAGGTTAGTAAACAAACATAAAATCCTTATTAGCAGGTTAGGCAAACTGGCAGAGAGTATACAGGCAAGGATTCAGGCAAGGGAGACAAAAAGAATTACTCACACAGGTCCGGTCCGGGAGAATGAACAGAGAAAACAAACGGGCGCCAATTCAGATCTCCCGCCGAGATTTGAAGGCAGGGAGACTCTGACGTCAGGAGGAGAGCCAGATACCGCGTCACGTTGCTAGGCAACGTGACGTGATACAGAGGGGATCTGTGAGCCGCGGCGACACGGCAATGAGCAGATCCAATTCATGACAGCACCCCCCTCTCAAGGACCCCTCCGGGGGACAGGACCAGGCCTAGCAGGATAAGCTTTGTGAAAGGCTTTAATCAAAGCAGGGGCGTGAACATGCCGGGCTGGTTCCCAAGTCCGTTCTGTGACCGGATAACCCTTCCAATGGATGAGATAGTATAGTTTCTTGCCACGAAGTTTGGAATCCAGAATGTGAGCAATCTCAAACTCAGGCTGTCCCTGTACCAAGAGAGGCGGAGGTTTGGGCAGAGATTTAGAAAATCTATTAGATTTCACAGGTTTCAGGAGAGAAACATGGAACACAGGGTGAGCTTTGAGAGTCTTGGGAAGAGCAACTCGATATGCAGTAGAACAAACTTGACCCAGTATTCGGAAAGGACCCACATATCGAGGCCCCAATTTGATAGAAGGTTGTTTGAGATGAAGGTGACGAGTAGAAATCCACACCTTGTCTCCAGGACGAAAATTAGGAGCCTTCTTCCGTCTGCGATCAGCAAAAAACTTGTATCTTTTAGAAGCTTTGGAAAGAAGATCACGTATTGTACGCCAATGTCGAGTTAATCTCCGAGCAGTTTGATCAGAAGCAGGATTTTCAGAAGAGGAAGTATACAGAGGAAATGTTCTGGGTTGAAATCCATAAGCTGCAAAAAAGGGAGAAGACTGAAGAGATGAATTGTAACGAGCATTATGGGCCAACTCCGCTAAAGGAAGATAACGAGTCCAATTAGAATGATGATGGTCCACATAATGTCTAAGGTAAGTCTCCAGACATTGGTTTACTCTCTCGGTTTGACCATTAGACTGTGGATGATGAGAGGTTGATAAAGAGATTGTAGTGCCAAAATGTTTGCAGAGCCATTTCCAGAACCGAGAAACAAATTGTACCCCTCTATCGGAGACGATGTCCAAAGGAAAACCATGTAATCTCACGATATGCAAAAGGAAAAGCTCAGAAAGTCCCTTGGCAGATGGAAGACCAGGCAAAGGAATGAAATGGGCAGACTTCGTAAACCTGTCAACCACCACTAAAATAGTGTTGTTTCCGGCAGAAAGAGGAAGGTCTGTAATAAAATCCATAGATAGATGGGTCCAAGGCTGGTGAGGAATGGGTAAAGGTTGAAGTAAACCAGAAGGGAGTTGACGAGGAGCTTTATTTGTAGCACATTGAGTGCAAACTGAGACATAATCTTTAACATCTTGAGAGAGAGTAGGCCACCAGACATACTGTTTAAGATTCCGAGTCGTGTTACTGACGCCAGGATGTCCAGAGAGAGGACTATCATGAGCCCAATGGAGAATCTTAGGACGGAGACGTTCAGGAACAAATAATAAACCGTCAGGAGATTTAAAGGAAGAAGGAAGATCCTTTTGAGCAGACTGTAACTCCTGTAAACAAGAGGTTGATAATTGAGCTATGACTTCTTGTGGATGAAGTATGGTACCAGATTCTGGAGTAGAGGTAGATTGAAACTGCCTGGATAAGGCATCCGCTTTTATATTCTTAGAACCAGGTATATAGGAAAGATTGTAATTAAAACGTGAAAAGAATAAAGACCAACGAGCTTGTCTGGAATTCAATCGTTTGGCAGTTTGGAGATAAAGAAGATTTTTATGATCCGTGAGTATGGAAAATGGAAAGGTAGTACCCTCCAACCAATGCCTCCATTCGTCCAGAGCCATCTTGATGGCTAATAATTCCTTATTGCCAACGTCATAATTTAATTCAGAAGAAGTAAATTTCTTGGAAAAGAAACCTACAGGATGAATCTTACCCGTGTCAGGTATTCGTTGGGAAAGAACAGCCCCAGCAGCAACAGAAGAAGCATCCACTTCTAGGATAAATTGAAAATCCGGATTTGGGTGACGGAGTATGGGTGCAGAAGAAAAGGCCTTTTTGAGAGACTCAAAGGCCTTAATAGCCTCTGGGGACCACTCTTTACAATCTTGCCCCTTTCTAGTGAGTGACGTGAGAGGAGAAGTAATAGTAGCAAATCCTTTGATAAATTTCCTGTAATAATTGGCGAAGCCAAGAAACCGTTGTAGAGCCTTAAGAGAATCAGGTCTAGGCCAATCCAAAATGGAAGAAAGTTTATTCGGATCCATTTCAAATCCAGATTCAGATATTACATAACCCAAGAAGGGTATGGATTTTTGATGAAATGAACATTTCTCCAATTTGGCGAATAGATGATTGTCTCGTAACCGTTGCAAAACCTTCCTGACATGGTGTACATGATCTTGATAATTGTGAGAAAAAATTAAAATATCGTCAAGGTAGATAATGACGAAGGAGTTCAAAAAATCCCGAAAGATCTCATTGACGAAGTGTTGAAAAACAGCAGGGGCATTACACAGCCCAAAAGGCATAACCAGATATTCATAATGCCCAAATCGAGTGTTAAAGGCTGTCTTCCATTCGTCTCCTTTGCGCATGCGAATAAGGTTATAAGCACCACGAAGGTCTAGTTTGGTAAATATTGTAGCTCCTTGAAGATAAGTGAACAGTTCAGGAATAAGAGGCAGAGGGTAACTATTCTTGACTGTGATTTGATTCAAACCCCGATAATCAATACAAGGTCGCAGTCCTCCATCCTTCTTTCCCACAAAAAAGAAACCAGCCCCAAGAGGAGAAGAGGAAGGTCGAATAAAACCTCTAGCCAAACTATCTTGGATATATTCCTCTAAGGCAACATTCTCTGGCCTTGAGAGCGGATACGTCTTGCCACGAGGGTAGGTTGCCCCAGGAAGTAGATCAATGGGGCAATCAAAAGTACGATGTGGGGGAAGACGTTCTGCTTCTTTCTTGGAAAAAACATCAACGTAATCTTGATAAGGTGTGGGTAACGACCCAGAGGTGTCAATAGTGAGAGCAATGGTGAGAGGCACTTTCGTGGGAATCTGAAGACACCTATTTTGACAAGTATATCCCCAGGAAATGAGTTCGCCTTGAGTCCAGGAGAATACAGGATTATGTAACTGGAGCCAGGGAAGACCCAATATTATGGGAAATTGAGGAGTCGAGATTACATCAAAACATATTGTCTCTGAATGAAGAATTCCAACAGAAAAGAGAATGGGTCTAGTAGCAAACTGGATAAGTCCGGGACCCAAAGGATCTCCACTAACAGTGGAGACTGGAATAGAATATTCCTTTTTGCTTAATGGAATAGAGTGAGTAGTTACAAATGTGGAATCGATGAAGACTCCTCCAGCACCAGAGTCGATAAGAGCTTGAGTATGAATCCTGTCTCCTCCAATTTGAAGAGTAACCGGAACAAAAAGTTTATTATTGAGGGAATGAGATCCTATTTGGCTTAACTTAGTTCCCTGGACAGAAGTTAAGCCCTGGCTTTTACCGGTCTGGTAGGACAATCTTTTAATAAATGTCCTTTAAGGCCACAGTATAAACACAGTCCAAGAGATCGTCTCCTCAGACGTTCAGTTTCAGTTAATCTAATGGTGCCAATTTCCATTGGTTCAGTCTGATCGGAAGGTGGAGAAGCGGGAGTTAAAGGGTTAGAGATACGAGGTACCAGACGAAAAGGACGATTAGAAGCTTTCTGATTTCTCTCTCTTTCTTGTTGGCGTTCGCGGTATCTGGAATCGAGACAAATACAAAGATTTATCAGAGCCTCTAGAGATTCTGGGATTTCACGATAGACCAACTCATCTTTGAGACGTTCAGAGAGTCCTTTGCGAAAAGCTGCTCTAAGAGCTCCCTGATTCCAGGTAGTCTCAGAAGCTAGAGTGCGAAATTCAATGGCATATTGAGATACAGGTTGACCACCTTGTCGTAAGTCTAGAAGAGAAGCTTCAGCCGCGGCAGACCTCCCTGGCTTATCGAAGACATTTGAAAAGACAGAGAGAAATGTATCCACATCCTGGAGTATTGGATCATTCTTTTCAAGCAAAGGTGATACCCAGGCTAAGGCTCTACCTTTCATTAAGGATATAAGGAAAGTGATTCTAGAGGAGGGAGTTGCAAAGAGAACTGGACTATTCCGAAAATGAAGGCGACACTGATTCAAAAAACCCCTACAATCCTCAGGATTCCCATCATATTTGTCCGGAAGAGGTATCCTGGGACTGAGCTGAGCTTGTGTCTGATTGGTAGGATTCGTAGGGGGAGAGGGATCCAAAGGAATAGGATTAGGAGGTATAGGAGCAGCCATATTCTGAAGTAAAATAGTTATCTGATCCAACTTTGCGTCCAAGGATTGTAAGTGGGTAGCATGAGATCCCAATAACTGTCCCTGGTGGGTCACGGCCATGGATAATTCAGTGGGGTCCATTTTTATGGCCCGTTTGTAATGTCAGCCGTAAAGGACCAGCTCAGGATTCAACCCAACTGCTAGCGTGAAAAGTAAAAAAACACACGCTAGCACACTGAGAAATATCCTGGACGTGACCCACTCAGGATTGAAGAAAGCAAATGTCCTTTTAAGAAGATAAATAAACTAAGTGAAATTCCTTTAGCAAATAATAAAGCAAATGTCCCTTTAAGCAGGTTAGTAAATAAACAAGGATTCCTTTTAGCAGGTTTGGATAAGCAAGTGTCCCTTTAAGCAGGTTTAGTAAACAAACTGAGATTCCTTTTAGCAGGTTTGGATAAAGTAAATGTCCCTTTAAGCAGGTTAGTAAATAAACAAAGATTCCTTTTAGCAGGTTTGGATAAAGCAAATGTCCCTTTAAGCAGGTTTAGTAAACAAACTGAGGTTCCTTTTTGCAGGTTTGGATAAAGTAAATGTCCCTTTAAGCAGGTTAGTAAATAAACAAAGATTCCTTTTAGCAGGTTTGGATAAAGCAAATGTCCCTTTAAGCAGGTTAGTAAATAAACAAAGATTCCTTTTAGCAGGTTTGGATAAAGCAAATGTCCCTTTAAGCAGGTTTAGTAATCAAACTGAGGTTCCTTTTTGCAGGTTTGGATAAAGTAAATGTCCCTTTAAGCAGGTTAGCAAACAAACAGAGATTCCTTTTATCAGGTTTGAATAAAGCAAATGTTCCTTTAAGCAGGTTAGATAAAGCAAATGTCCTTGTATGCAGGTTAGTAAACAAACATAAAATCCTTATTAGCAGGTTAGGCAAACTGGCAGAGAGTATACAGGCAAGGATTCAGGCAAGGGAGACAAAAAGAATTACTCACACAGGTCCGGTCCGGGAGAATGAACAGAGAAAACAAACGGGCGCCAATTCAGATCTCCCGCCGAGATTTGAAGGCAGGGAGACTCTGACGTCAGGAGGAGAGCCAGATACCGCGTCACGTTGCTAGGCAACGTGACGTGATACAGAGGGGATCTGTGAGCCGCGGCGACACGGCAATGAGCAGATCCAATTCATGACATATATTAATATATATATATATATATATTAATATATATATATATATATATATACATACATATATATATATATATATATATATATATATACATATATATATATATACAAATATCCAGACAGGTGCACTCACTGTGACATAAGACATCCGCCGGGGTGCTGCGTTGAAAACATATAGCAATATCCGTTCAACCCCTCAAGGTAGAAAAACGCTTCACTCTCCGGTCTCTTTCAAAATCCTTTATTAAGTATCCAGCATCAAATGACAAAATTCCCAAACGTTTCGATACCAATTGGTATCTTTTTCAATGGGTAATCAGAACATATCTATCCCAAAAGAAGATTCCTAATACTAACCACAAACTACTCACCTATATACACCTGTAAAGCCTCTCTGTCACTTCCGGTACATCAGAAAACCGCCCCACCATGCGCATGCGTCCAGGAGTTAGCCAACCGCATGGCTAATTTGCATATTCAATAACGTAATGACGTTTGCGTTCCAACCACGCATAGTTACTCCTTACTGTTTTAGCAGCTAATGCGCATGCCCAGGTGGCTAAAGTTCTAATGATACCGGACTAACTCTTACAAGTATAACTACTATAAAGTGTAAAAAAACTATCTATACCAAGTTAAAATCTATAATATGACTACCTGAGTTCTCAGAACAGACTTTATTCCTTATATTTATAGAATATTAAGTAAGATACTTAGCATTTTTATATACAGCTTGCTAAGCTAATCACAGCCCCCTTAATTATCTTATCCACAATCTCCAAACCGTCTATTATCTAGTTAAAGTATGTTATACTATAATTATCAATATAACTTATAGCTTCTATGCCAATTGGAGTGCAGTGAGAGACTTAGTTGTGGCTACCGCAATACACTAAACACCATATCTTCAGAGACTTTGTGAACCCATATATTCTGGACCAGTCCATCTTCCTGGGTGTTGATGACCTAGACCGATAAATCATGGACATTTCACTTAAAGGAAGACACCAAAGTCCATCTGTACATTCAGACCCTTGGGAGCCACTGTGTCTAAACGATAAATCCAGGAGGTCTCAACTTGGAGTAGTTTCGTGTTCCTATCTCCACCCCTTCGTAATACATATACATACATATACATATACATATATATATACATATACATATATATATATATATATATATATATATATACATATACATATATATATATATATATATATATATATATATATATACATATATATATATATATATATATATATATATGTATATATGTATATCAGTCTGCAGGGTGCATCTATAGACATGATGTGGCCTGTGCATCTTTTATTAAGATGTGTATATATATATATATATATATTAATATATATATATTAATATATATATATATTAATATATGTATATATATATATGTATGTATATATATATATATATATATATATATATATCAGTCTGCAGGGTGCATCTATAGACATGATGTGGCCTGTGCATCTTTTATTAAAAAAAACCCCACAAAAACATAATTTATGCTTACCTGAGAGTCCACGATCCATTACTCCTTGGAATTACCTTTTTCTGCCATTAGGAGAAGGCAAAGATTCTCAAACTCCTAGAGCTCTATAAAACCCTATCTACCTTACTAGAAACTAGTCTGAGGTATAGCCAAACAAAAAAGGTAGGAAAAGAAATAAGAGCAAAAAAAATAGGAGCAGGGAAAAAAGTTATGCAAAAAGAAACAAACCATCACTAGAGAAATAACGTGAAAGAAAGAAATTTATCTGGGAAGCATAAATTATGTTTTCTGTCATACAGGTGGTGAACCAATACCCAAGCTATGGAGTCCACATGTAATGTAAAAAAATGAGGGCTAAGTAAAAACAAAACCCTTTTTCACAGCAAAACTAAATATACAACCCAAAAATAGGTATTTTCTTCTACTAGATACGACGAGTCCACGGATTCATCCTTACTTGTGGGATATTATCCTCCTGCTAACAGGAAGTGGCAAAGGGCACCACAGCAGAGCTGTATATATATATATATATATAGCTCCTCCCTTCTCTCCACCCCCAGTCATTCTCTTTGCCTATACTAAGTAAAAGGAAGAGGTAAAGTGAAAGAGGTGATAAAATGATAGTTTTTATTTTCTTCAAGCAAGACTTTTTTATTTTAAATGGTACCGGTGAGTGCTATTTTTCCTCAGGCAGCAAATGGAAGAATATTTCTGCCTGGAGGTTGATGATCTTAGCAGTGGTTACTCAGATCCAGAGGAGTTCCCACAGAATGGCTGAGGAGTACTTGAGAAGCTTCAGTGTGGGGAACGGTCTTCATGCTACAAGCATTGAGGTATGTTCAGTCATTTTTTTCTGAAGAGACTGTGGTATTTCAGAACCGGCTGACATAGTTCCCATGAGGGAAGGGGTAAGCAGTAATCCTACAGGCAATGAAGGGATGTTACTGGGACCTGTTATATTATGGGCTATAAATTGAAAGACACTGGTTGCATAATGTTTCTGTGAAAACGATTTATGTGCAGGGGCAAATAAAGTTTTTTTCTTATCCAACGTTTGTGTGTTTGATGGCACTGGAGGGTTTCACGTGGCTGACAAATTGTACTGGGTATATGAAAACCCACATGGCTAGTTTCTATAACGCTTTGCAGCGTTTTTTCCACTAGGCTGAGACATTGTGTATGATGGGCGGGGCCTAATTTCGCGCCTTAGATGCGCAGTTGTATTTCACATAGAGGCAGCAAGCTCCAACTCCGGTGGGCCTCAATTGAAGAGATAGCCTTATCGAAGTGAGAGTGTAATTCTCAGACCCTAGAGGGCAGGTAGGCGCCACAGCAGAGCTGTGGCAAGGTGCAGGGGGTTGATAGTTTTTTTTCATA
Organism: Bombina bombina; assembly: GCF_027579735.1. Classification (NCBI taxonomy): domain Eukaryota; kingdom Metazoa; phylum Chordata; class Amphibia; order Anura; family Bombinatoridae; genus Bombina; species Bombina bombina. Next base: position 211,614,193 of record NC_069504.1, on the reverse strand, counting down.
AGGTTTTTTTGGGTAACATTTTTGCTAATAGAGGGTTAATAGTCCCTTACTTGTGGTGCAACCTTTTAAAGCAGTTTTGAAAAAATTGTATGTTTTTTTTCTCTTAAAGGCGCAGTACCGTTTTTCAGATAGTTTTTTTCATTAAATAAAGTGTTTTCAAGTCTTTTTGTGGTTATTACTAGCCTGTTCAACATGTCTGACATTGAGGAAAGTCAATGCTCTATGTGTTTAGAAGCCATGGTGGAACCCCCACTTAAAATGTGTCCCTCATGTACTGAAAGGGCCTTACATTGCAAAGAACATATTTTAGCTGATACAAGTATGTCTCAGGATGATTCTCAGTCTGAAGAGAATCGGGATATGACATCTAATTCTCCCCAAGCGTCACAAACTTTAACGCTCGCTCAAGCGACGCCAAGTACTTCTAGTGCGTCTAAGGATATGGCTGCAGTAATGTCTACTACCCTTACAGAGGTATTGTCTCAACTGCCAGGTTTACAGGGCAGTAGGTCAGGTAATAGAGTAAATGCTGAGCCCTCTGACGCTTTATTGGCCATCTCTGATGTACCCTCACAGTGTTCTGATTTGGGGGTGGGGGAATTACTGTCTGAGGGAGAGCTTTCAGACTCAGGAAAGATGTTCCCTCTAACAGACTCCGATGTGATGGCCTTTAAGTTTAAGCTTGAACACCTCCGCTTGTTACTCTGGGAGGTTTTAGCGACTCTGGATGATTGTGACCCTATTGTAATACCACCAGAGAAATTGTGTAAAATGGATAAATATCTAGAGGTCCCTACTTACACTAATGTTTTTCCAGTCCCTAGAAGGATTTCGGACATTGCTACTAAGGAATGGTATAAACCAGGCATTCCGTTCTCTCCTCCTCCTACTTTTAAGAAAATGTTCCCCATATCTGACACCATTCGGGATTCCTGACAGACGGTCCCTAAGGTGGAGGAAGCTATTTCTACCCTGGCTAAGCGTACAACTATACCTATTGAGGACAGTTGTGCTTTCAAAGATCCTATGGATAAAAAATTAGAGGGTCTGTTAAAGAAATTGTTTATTCATCAGGGTTTTCTTCTACAACCTATAGCGTGCATTGTTCCAGTAACTACTGCAGCAGCTTTTTGGTTTTGAGGCTCTAGAGGAGTCCCTTAAGGTTGAGACCCCATTAGATTATATTCTGGATAGAATTAAGACTCTCAAGCTAGCTAATTCTTTCATTACCGATGCCGCTTTTCAAATGGCGAAATTGGCGGCAAAAAATGCAGGCTTTGCTATTTTAGCGCGTAGAGCGCTATGGCTTAAGTCTTGGTCTGCTGATGTGTCATCAAAATCTAAGCTTTTAGCTATTCCTTTTAAAGGTAAGACCCTATTCGAGCCTGAACTAAAGGAGATAATTTCCGACATTACTGGAGGTAAAGGTCATACCCTTCCTCAGGACAAGACGGTTAAAATGAGGGCTAAACAAAATAATTTTCGTTCCTTTCGAAATTTTAAAGGTGGACCCTCTACTTCCTCCTCCGCCACAAAGCAGGAGGGGAGTTTTGCACAATCCAATTCAGTCTGGAGACCTAACCAGACCTGGAATAAAGGTAAACAGGCCAAGAAGCCCGCTGCTGCTACCAAGACAGCATGAAGGGGCAGCCCCAGATCCGGGACCGGATCTAGTAGGGGGCAGACTTTCTCTCTTCGCTCAGGCTTGGGCAAGGGACGTTCAGCATCCCTGGGCATAAGAAATCGTGACCCAGGGGTATCGACTAGAGTTCAAGGATTTTCTCCCAAGGGGAAGATTTCATCTGTCACGTTTGTCTGTAGACCAGACAAAAAGAGAGGCGTTATTACGCTGTGTAGAAGACCTATATACCATGGGTGTAATCTACCCAGTTCCAAAATTAGAACAGGGGCAGGGGTTTTACTCAAATCTGTTTGTGGTTCCCTAAAAAGAGGGAACATTCAGACCGATTTTAGATCTCAAATACCTAAACAAATTTCTCAGAGTCCCATCGTTCAAGATGGAGACCATTCAAACTATTTTACCAATGATCCAGGAGGGTCAATATATGACTACCATGGACTTAAAGGATGCGTATCTTCACATTCCTATCCACAAAGATCATCATCAATTTCTCAGGTTCGCCTTCCTGGACAAACACTACCAGTTTGTGGCCCTTCCTTTCAGGTTGGATACAGCTCCCAGAATCCTCACCAAGGTGCTAGGGTCCCTTCTGGCGCCCTATCTGGACAATATTTTGATTCAGGCCTCAACTTATCAGCTAGCCAAATCTCACACGGACATTGTGTTGGCTTTTCTGAGAACTCACGGGTGGAAGGTGAACATACAAAAGAGTTCACTAGTTCCACTGACAAGAGTTCCTTTCTTAGGAACTCTGATAGACTCGGTAGACATGAAAATTTTGCTGACGGAGGTCAGAAAATCAAAGATCTTAACTACTTGCCGAGCACTTCAGTCCACTCCTCGGCCATCAGTGGCGCAGTGTACGGAGGTCATCCGATTAATGGTAGTGGCAATGGACATCGTTCCGTTTGCTCACTTACATCTCAGACCACTGCAACTGTGCATGCTCAGACAGTGGAATGGGGATTATGCGGATTTATCTCCTCAGATAAATCTGGATCTAGAAACCAGAAACTCTCTTCTTTGGTGGTTGTCACAGGATCATCTGTCCTAGGGAATGTGCTTCAGCAGACCAGCATGGGTCATAGTGACGACGGACGCCAGCCTCTTGGGCTGGGGTGCAGTCTGGAATTCCCTGAAGGCTCAGGGTGTTTGGACTCAGGAGGAGTCCCTACTTCCAATCAATATTCTGTAACTGAGAGCAATATTCAACGCGCTTCAAGCGTGGCCTCAGCTGGCCTCGGCCAAATTCATAAGATTCCAGTCGGACAATATCACGACTGTAGCATATATCAATCATCAAGGGGGAACAAAGAGTTCTCTAGCAATGATAGAGGTTTCCAAGATAATTTGATGGGCAGAGACTCTTGCCATCTATCAGCAATCTATATCCCAGGAGTAGAGAACTGGGAACCCGATTTTCTAAGTCCTCAGACTTTTCATCCGGGGGAGTGGGAGCTCCATCCGGAGGTGTTTGCGGCATTGATTCATCAATGGGGCACACCGGAATTGGATCTGATGGCATCTCGTCAGAATGCCAAACTTCCTTGTTACGAGTCCAGATCAAGGGATCCTCAAGCAGTACTGATAGATGCTCTAGCAGTACCTTGGTCGTTCAACCTGGCTTATGTGTTTCCTCCTTTTCCTCTCCTACCTCATCTGATTGTCAGAATCGAACAGGAGAGGGCTTCGGTAATCTTGATAGCGCCTGCGTGGCCACGCAGGACTTGGTATGCATATCTAGTGGAAATGTCATCTCTGCCACCGTGGAAACTGCCACTGAGACAGGACCTTCTTATTCAAGGCCCGTTCCAACATCCAAATCTAATTTCTCTGCAGCTGACTGCCTGGAGATTGAACGCTTGATTTTATCTAAGCGGGGATTCTCTGAGTCGGTCATTGATACCTTGATTCAGGCTCGAAAGCCTGTCACTAGGAAAATTTACCATAAGATATGGCGTAAATATCTTTATTGATGCGAATCCAAGGGCTACTCATGGAGTAAGGTCAGGATTCCTAGGATTTTGTCCTTTCTCCAATAAGGATTGGAGAAGGGATTATCAGCTAGTTCCTTAAAGGGACAGATTTCTGCTTTGTCAATCTTACTACACAAGCGTCTGGCGGATATCCCAGAGGCTTTAGTTAGAATCAAGCCTGTGTTTAAACCTGTTGCTCCGCCATGGAGTTTGAATTTAGTTCTAAACGTTCTTCAAGGGGTTCCTTTTGAACCCATGCATTCCATAGATATTAAACTTCTATCTTGGAAAGTTCTGTTTTTAGTTGCTATCTCCTCTGCTCGAAGAGTTTTTGAGCTTTCTGCGTTACAATGCGCCTTGTCTTATCTTATATTCCATTCTGATAAGGTGGTTTTGCGCACTAAACCTGGATTCCTTCCTAAGGTTGTTTCAAATAAGAATATTAATCAGGAAATTGTTGTTCCTTCTCTATGTCCTAATCCTTCTTCTAAGAAGAAGCGTCTGCTGTGGTGCTCTTTGCCACTTCCTGTTAGCAGGAGGATAATATCCCACAAGTAAGGATGAATCCATGGACTCGTCGTATCGTAGAAGAAATCAATTTATCAGGTAAGCATACATTTCCTTTTTTTTTTTTTTATACATGCAGTTAAAATGATCAACAGGCAAAAACAAGATTAACATGAGACAACTGCCTGAAGTCCTTTCCTACCAAATGCTGCCTTAGGAGAAGCAAAAACATAAAAATGGTAGAATTTAGTAAAAGTATGCAAAGAAGAGCAAGTAGCTGCCTTGCAAATTTGGTCAACAGAAGCCTCATTCTTAAAAGCCCAAAGTGTGCCAATGAGGCATTATTAACACCTACACATCTATTCAAAACTTATCCCCAACTAAAGATCCCTTCAGGGCGTGGCATATGGTCCATTAATATTTAATTGTTAAATATCCTACGTCTAACTTTTATTCCGTTGGTGGGGGAATGGGAATTTTACTGCAGGTAATGTCTGCTCCTTTTTGTATTTGGAAGGATCTTGAACTTAAAACGGTGGAATGTGTTGGACTTATTATCACAAACAGGTCTTTTCAAGAGTTGTCTGGTAAATATGGTATCTCTAACACCAATTTTTATACCTACTTACAAATGAGGCATTATATAGATAGTTTACAATAGAAAGATCCAGGGTTTCGGAATTTACCACCCTTCGCAATATCACCTGTCGTTTAAGATGGGGAAATTCTCCTTATTAGAGTGCTATAAGACATTGTTAAGACATAAAGAGGCTAAAATGCACTGTAACATTGTCCGTGGGATATTTCTCTATCCGACCAAACCTGGCCAGAAGTTTTCTTATCCTGGCGTCAAGTGGAAAGATAAAGAAAAATCCCAGGACTAAAGATAATTGGATTATATGAATGAGGTAGTGCGGGAATAACCATGAAAACAAGATGAATTCAGCAACAAGCAGACAAACAGCTTACACAATGTAGAAACACACCTTAGGTAACACAGAGGAATACCTATACTTGGGCAAGGAAGTCAGAGTGAGGCAGCATTAAATAGGTACAAGTTCACACCAAACTCTGCGCACATTGTGGACGCAAGGATGCACTCAAAGTGAAGTTGACAATGCACCAGAAAAGAAGTGGTGCCCGGGAGTGACTTGACGATAGCACAGACGGCGCATTAAGTGGCCATGATAATGGCCACGACGTGACAAGCATACCAGATAAAATAAAATTATATCCGATAATATTACTTTACAAGACATAAAAAACAGTTTGGAAAGGGCTAAAGCAGCGTCCATAGCAATACCATTTAGAAAAATGCAAATCAGAATGTTGAATAGAGATTATATTACACCTGTGCGGTTAAATGGAAATCATTGCACACCAATTGATGTATTAAATGTAATAGTGATACCCCTAGTTTTGCCCATTATTTCTACTATTGCCCGTGATGTCTAAATACCAATTGTGATGATAATTTAAAGAAAAAAGCGTACCATATGATACCAGTTGAAAATATATAAGTGGTTCCCTAACTAAACAGTGTGTTGTATATGGTAGGACTTATATTGGATGTCAATATTGTCGGAAAATCATGTGAGATAGGTGTGTCTATCAGCGGAGCTACACAGTGACAGTAAGAGATTACTCAAGTGATCATGTGAGTGTCAGTGAAAGGTGTAATAGTGTGCTGCTTGAATATAAGATATAGGTGTAGGGTGTAGATCAAATAAAGTGGTTATCAAACGTCAATAACTGTAGTAAATCGGATTGATGAATAGGACAGAAATCATTTTAACAGCTGTCTATGGCACAGGATCTGGAGTGAATATACATTGATCTATGGAAGTGATATTAAAGAATTATAACGATACTGTGGTGCACAAGCGTCGCACACATTCTGTTGGTTACTGGATTGGTTAATCCTTTATATGACAAATATGATGAGGTAAGATTGTCACCGCCCCTATAGGTTATCCGAACCGCTTTTCTTTTTCACGCAACAGCTAAACACAAAGACTTCATTTGCCTTTAACCACGATTAGGGCCTTTTCATCCATTTATACTTTGTGCAGTTTGTGTCTGCCATCAGCCTGACGGTTCCTGTATGTCGATGCATTCAGGCACAAAGTAGATCGTTTTACATCTTGATAAAGCCATGGTACATGGCGAAACGCGTTGAAGGAGTCAGACAATAAACCACAAGGTGTTAATATAACACGATCATCAAGGATTGAAAGAGATTGTCCGGAATTACTTTTTTCGCCTCTCTCCCACATACTCTGCGCAGAGTTTTCGTCTAAGCCGGATCTACTTCCGAGAGGATCAGTGACACCGCCGACTGTTAGGAGCCGCTCCAGACACCTGTGTCTGAACCCTACGGACAATTCTTACAACAAAGTGAGACAGGTAGGCACTGTAGAGGTGTTGTGGCCCTACAGTTAGGTTATACATTGTCACCCGTCCTATGATTAAGACTTATATCCTGGATAACACACTAATAATATATTAGTATCGAACCAACCACCTTTAAACGAATTTGTCCGTTGATTGGTTAACCTCCACTATATAAACGGAACTTTCTTGGAACTTTTTTGAAGGTTACTATTTACAAAGGAAAGAACATTTAGGTGGATACAAGTTTTCTTAATTAACAATTCAGTCGTTAAAGGACCCACGATACATTTTAGTTCTAAGCAGAACAAATCCCTTACCATACTTTTTGTTGCACAAAGTGTAATTCGCTACCGCACCCTCATTTCAAAGTGGGGCTTTTAGATTTATATCCTGTATCTAATTAGTTTGTTTGCATGCATATATGTATATGACCGGTCATACATTTTTAGCCTTATTTTAGTTTAAACTTAATTTTTGTCATTTTTGCACATTCATGTATTTTTTAAGAATAATAACATAAAGTATTTTATTCTTGTACAATTGGGATATGTGTTTATTTTATTAGATATATTGTTCAAAGGAGGATATAACCCTAGGATTTTTAGCATATTTACACTCCCTACCATAGTTGTTTTATAAATCACCTTTGGAGATTATCCCCGTAGCTGTTAGCGCACACACACACTCTTTTTCTTACGTTTTACAATATAGATTTCTAGATGGAACTATATTACATTACATAGCTTGTAGTAATTTTTTTTATAGATTACACATTTGAGAGCTTTATCTTTTGATGTTTTGTTTTGAGTAACCATATGTCTCCTGTGTGTTTACTTTTTTGAATCGCTAACCTTAAAGGGACACTGAATCCAAATGTTTTCTTTCGTGATTCAGATAGAGCATGCAATTTTAAGCAACTTTCTAATTTACTTCTATTATCAAATTTTCATCATTCTCTTAGTATGTTTATTTGAAAAGCAAGAATGTAAGTTCAGATGCCGGCCCATTTTTGGTGAACAACCTGGGTTGATCTTGTTGATTGGTGGATAAATTAACCCACCAATAAAAAAAAGTGTTGTCCAGAGCTCTGAGCCAAAGAAATAGCTTTGATGCCTTCTTTTTTAAATAAAGGTAGCAAGAGAATGAAGAAAATTTGATAATAGGTGTAAATTAGAAAGTTGCTTAAAATTGCTTGCTCTATCTGAATCATGAAAGAAAAAATTTGGGTTCAGTGCTCCTTTAAGGGGAGGGCCTTTTCTGATTAGTTTTGATCTCATTACCCAGACAGGTACACTCAATCAGTAATTACTTTTGCAAACATTTTTTTTTATAAATAGCAAGTTTGTATTTTAAGCCTGATGAAACGGCCTATACAACTGAGAAACACGTTGCTATGATTTTAATAAATGTGAATTTTTAGACTTCACACTTGCTATTTATCCATTATCATCTCCCTCCATGAGAGGCTTAGGCCTGAAGGTTGCTGACTACATTGTTGGTGTATGACGGGAGTTCAGTCTGCTGGATGATTGTGAGCCTCATTTGCACCTCAATACATTGGTGCAACAACACATGTGAGTGTATCTTCATTTGCTAACATCATCTGTTGATCTGACTGTGCTAGGCCATGTGGCGCCCTTGTTTGCGTTTGCCATTTAGAGATTACTAATATTGGAAATGTAACCATTTCCCCCACAGAGAGCTGCCTGGTCCCAGAATCCTGTTAAGACTTTGCTGCAAACTCTCTTTTGCACGCTTGTTTGGAGAACTCTAACAATAAGACACTTTTACCTTACCCAAGTATTTCACATTGTTGCCTATAGAGTGCACCTCCTATCTTTTATCTTGTCTTACACACCATGTCAGCAGATTAGAAATTCAGCCATAAGACATGTCCAGCTAAGACCGCCAAAGCAGCACTCTAGCATTGAGGCAAGCAATTTCAATGACCGTGTCACAAATGACACTATCTGCAGTTCTGATTAATCTGATGCGGTCCTGGATGTCCAAGTCTCCAAGTCTTGTCAGATAGGTTGTCACAGCAGATTAACATAGCAGCCACCAATCAGGTTACTCTGACAGCTGTGCGAAACAATTATCCCACCAGCTGAAAAAAAATCTATGAAAACCTTCAAGATTCCTGTCCACAGGGTCTTTGAACGAGGTACTATACTCTAGGTTAATAGTGGTATGCATTATTGGTGTGGTGATCGCTCTGCCTACCTTTAGTATACATAGTAACATAGTAGATGAGGTTGAAAAAAAGACCGAAGTCCATCGAGTTCAACTTGACAAATCGAAAATATATACAAAAAGCTCCAGTTAAGCTTAAATAATGCCACTAAAAGGTGACCCATTTAATATTAGCGATCATATCCATGAATTTTGTTTATAGACAGAAATGTATCCAAATAATTTTTAAATGTATCTAGGGTATTGGCATTCACTACCTCCTTTGGTAATGATTTCCACAATTTTATTGCTCTTACAGTGAAAAAATGTGCTAAGAATAGTACTACTTTAGAAAAACGAGTTAGCCATGGGTCCCAGTCCAAGACCGCATGTCTTGTTGATTTATTTGGTGCGGCTAATCATGCAGGCCATATAGACCTCCCACCATTAGGGGTTGTAACAGGTATTAAACTAATAAGAACAGTACTTCCGAAATAAACCTACTTAACATGGTTTCAAGAGCCGACGTTTTATTGTTGTACTTTGTTAGGCTAATCATGATGGCCATGTAAACCTCCCCCGAGAGGTGGCAGTAACAGGGATGAAAGTGCTAAGAATAGTACTAATTTACACAACCGAGTTAGCCATGGGTCCCAGTCCAAGACCGCATGTCTTGTTGTTTTATTTGGTGCGACTAATCATGCAGGCCATATAGACCTCCCACCATTAGGGGTTGTAACAGGTATTAAACTAATAAGAACAGTACTACCGAAATAAACCTACTTAACATGGTTCCAAGAGCGCAGGTTTTATTGTTGTACTTTGTTAGGTTAATCAGTAACAGGGATGAAAGTGCTAAGAATAGTACTACTTTAGAAAACCGAGTTAGCCATGGGTCCCAGTCCAAGACCGCATGTCTTGTTCATTTATTTGGTGCGGCTAATCATGCAGGCCATATAGACCTCCCACCATTAGGGGTTGTAACAGGTATTAAACTAATAAGAACAGTACTATCGAAATAAACCTACTTAACATGGTTTCAAGAGCCGAGGTTAGATTGTTGTACTTTGTTAGGCTAATCATGATGGCCATGTAGACCTCCCCCGAGAGGTGGCAGTAACCGGGATGAAAGTGCTAAGAATAGTACTACTTTAGAAAACCGAGTTAGCCATGGGTTCCAGTCCAAGACCGCATGTCTTGTTGATTTATTTGGTGCAGCTAATCATGCAGGCCATATAGACCTCCCACCATTAGGGGTTGTAACAGGTATTAAACTAATAAGAACAGTACTACCGAAATAAACCTATTTAACATGGTTTCAAGAGCCCAGGTTTTATTGTTGTACTGTGTTAGGCTAATCATGATGGCCATGTAGACCTCCCCCGAGAGGTGGCAGTAACAGGGATGAAAGTGCTAAGAATAGTACTACTTTTGAAAACCGAGTTAGCCATGGATCCCAGTCCAAGACCGCATGTCTTGTTGATTTATTTGGTGCGGCTAATCATGCAGGCCATATAGACCTCCCACCATTAGGGGTTGTAACAGGTATTAAACTAATAAGAACAGTACTACTTAACACAACCTAGTTACCATGGGTCCCAGACCGCATGTCTTGTGGTTATATTTGGTGAGGGTAATCAGGCAGGCCGTATAGACCTCCCCCGATAGGGGGAGTTACAGGGATTAAAGTGCTAAGAATAGTACAACTTAACACAACCTAGTTAACATAACATTGTTGTTATATTTTGTCAGGGTAATCATGCAGGCCATATAGACCTCCCCCGATAGGGGGAGTAAAAGGGATTAAAGTGCTCAGAATAGTACTACTTAACACAACCTTACCATGGGTCTCAGACCGCATGTCTTATTGTTATATTTTGTCAGGGTAATCAGGCAGGCCATATAGACCTCCCCCGATAGGTGGAGTAAAAGGGATTAAAGTGCTCAGAATAGTACTACTTAACACAACCTTACCATGGGTCTCAGCCCGCATGTCTTATTGTTATATTTTGTCAGGGTAATCAGGCAGGCCATATAGACCTCCCACCATTAGGGGTTGTAACAGGTATTAAACTAATAAGAATGATACTACTTAACACAACCTTACCATGGGTCCCAGACTGCATGTCTTGTTGTTATATTTTGTCAGGGTAATCAAGCAGGCCATATAGACCTCCCCCGATAGGGGGAGTAACAGGGATTAAAGTGCCAAGAATAGTACTACTAGTTAACACAACCTTGTTACCATGGGTCGCAGACCGCATGTCTTATTGTTATATTTTGTCAGAGTAATCATGCAGACCATATAGACCTCCACCGATAGGGGGAGTTACAGGGATTAAAGTGCTAAGAATAGTACTACTTAACACAACCTTACCATGGCTCCCAGACCGCATGTCTTGTTGTTATATTTTGTCAGGGTAATCATGCAGGCCATATAGACCTCCCCAGATAGGGGGAGTAACAGGTATTAAAGTGCTAAGAATAGTACTACTTAACACAACCTAGTTACCATGGGTACCAGACCGCATGTCTTATTATTATACTTTTTCAGGGTAATTATATATCTATCAAATCTATCTATTTATCTTCTATCGATTCTATCTAACTCTCAATCTATGTATATCTATCTATCTCGTGTCCGGACTGTTTTGAGACAGCCGCTTGTGTTTTTGAAAAATTAGAAGTAGGAGGACAGACCAATCATCTTCTTCCATCTCCCTGTTCCAAAAATGCAGACTATATAGACCTCCCACGATGGCGGGAGTAACAGGTAGTAGTAAACTGCTAAGAATAGTACTACTTAACACACCACGGGTCCCAGACCGCATGTCTTATTGTTATACTCTGTCAGGGAAATTATATATCTTTTAAATCTATCTATCAAATCTATCTAACTATCAATCGTATCTATCAAATGTATATTGCATCTATTGATCGATGTAATTCGTATCGATAAAATATATATTGCATCTTTTGATCGATGTAATTCGTATCTATCAAATGGATATTGCATCTAGTGATATATGTAATTCGTATCTATCAAATGTATATTGCATCTATTGATCTATGTAATTTGTATCGATCATATGTATATTGAGCTATGTAACTATCAATCAAATCTATCTATCTCGTGGTTGTGCAAATGGACTGTTTACGGTTGTTTGCGGTGTGTTACACTTGGAGTTTGGTCTGTCACTGTGAAGCGGGCGTAACCCTTACACTACCTGATCAATACAACATCATAACTGATGTTTTAAAGCACGTCATTGCAAACAATTTATTAATGTTAGGTGATTTAGGCCCTTTATGGGTTAAAAGCAGACTCTGCATCAACTATGTAATTTTCCATGGAAGTTTTGCCATGGATTCCCCTCCAGCATGCCACAGTCCAGGTGTTAGTACCCTTGAAACAACTTTTCCATCACTATTGTGGCCAGAAAGAGTCCTTGTGGGTTTTAAAGTTCGCCTGCCTATTGAAGTCAATGGAGGTTCGCGAACAATAACGGAAGTTTGAGTCCGCCGTTCGCAAACCGAAAATTTTAAGTTCGCGACATCACTACTCTTGATATCAAGATCTCTATTGGTGCAGAAAATGCGTGTATATCCCTTTGATTTCAGTCCGATAATATATGATGATGGGTGTTAATATTTGGTGAAATATGGTATCAACTTTAAAGAGAGTTCAATCCAAAGTATAGTCAGTGTATACTATTGTTATCCGTGATATACTCCGCTATTAGCTGGAGAGGTTATTATAGATAACATATGTTCCAAGAAAGAGTCCTTTAGTAGCAATCTTTACAGCCCCAAATATAAGCCGTTTGACTCACTGGAATCCAAAGATATTTTCACTTCACCGCTCTTACCTCCTGCAGCTCTTTACCAGACTCACAGCGTCTACCTTCGTCTCAACAAACGCTGCCCTTGTGAGCTCTGGTCAAGTGGTAGTATGCTGGCCAATGGTGAGAGCGGATTATCGGCAGAGTCAACGTTACTGGTTGTTCCAATATGCGGCTTTGAGAACGCTCTGATTTGAATCGCTTTGTTGCTGTTAAAACTCTGTAATGTCAAAACACCTCATCTTTTCTCATCAACGTGTTTCAGCTCGAATGGCCTTTTTCAATCTTGAAAAAGGCCATTTGAGCTGAAGCGTGTTGAAAACACATAACAGCACACTAGGTCCTAAGTATTTACATGTATTAATAAAGTTGTACTACCTCTTGTGTTATTTTAATTAAAGCAAAATTAATAAAAATGGTTAAAAATAAACTGCAGCAACTATCATCTCTGCTGAATATTATGGCTTTATAAGGGAGTATAATATTGGTCACACAGAGAATAATTACTTAAAATAAAGGTAAACTTGAGCGTACTCGCTCAAGTCCTAGGATATAATTTAAAAAAAAAACAGAATTTATGCTTACCTGATAAATTACTTTCTCCAACGGTGTGTCCGGTCCACGGCGTCATCCTTACTTGTGGGAAATATCTCTTCCCCAACAGGAAATGGCAAAGAGTCCCAGCAAAGCTGGCCATATAGTCCCTCCTAGGCTCCGCACACCCCAGTCATTCGACCGACGGACAGGAGGAAAAATATAGGAGAAACCATATGGTACCGTGGTGACTGTAGTTAGAGAAAATAATTCATCAGACCTGATTAAAAAACCAGGGCGGGCCGTGGACCGGACACACCGTTGGAGAAAGTAATTTATCAGGTAAGCATAAATTCTGTTTTCTCCAACATTGGTGTGTCCGGTCCACGGCGTCATCCTTACTTGTGGGAACCAATACCAAAGCTTTAGGACACGGATGAAGGGAGGGAGCAAATCAGGTTACCTAAACGGAAGGCACCACAGCTTGCAAAACCTTTCTCCCAAAAATAGCCTCCGAAGAAGCAAAAGTATCAAATTTGTAAAATTTGGCAAAAGTGTGCAGTGAAGACCAAGTCGCTGCCTTACATATCTGGTCAACAGAAGCCTCGTTCTTGAAGGCCCATGTGGAAGCCACAGCCCTAGTGGAGTGAGCTGTGATTCTTTCAGGAGGCTGCCGTCCAGCAGTCTCGTAAGCCAATCGGATGATGCTTTTAAGCCAAAAGGAAAGAGAGGTAGAAGTCGCTTTTTGACCTCTCCTTTTACCAGAATAGACGACAAACAGAGAAGATGTTTGTCTGAAATCTTTTGTAGCTTCTAAATAGAATTTTAGAGCACGGACTACGTCCAAATTGTGTAACAAACGTTCCTTCTTTGAAACTGGATTTGGACACAAAGAAGGTACAACTATCTCCTGGTTAATATTTTTGTTAGAAACAACCTTTGGAAGAAAACCAGGCTTAGTACGCAAAACCAACTTATCTGCATGGAACACCAGATAGGGCGGAGAACACTGCAGAACAGATAACTCTGAAACTCTTCTAGCAGAAGAAATAGCAACCAAAAACAAAACTTTCCAAGATAACAACTTAATAGCTATGGAATGTAGAGGTTCAAACGGAACCCCTTGAAGAACTGAAAGAACTAGATTTAAACTCCAGGGAGGAGTCAAAGGTCTGTAAACTGGCTTGATCCTAACCAGAGCCTGAACAAATGCTTGAACATCTGGCATAGCTGCCAGTCGTTTGCGTAGTAAGACAGATAAAGCAGAAATCTGTCCCTTTAGAGAACTCGCAGGTAAATCCTTTATCCAAACCTTCTTGCAGAAAGGAAAGAATCTTAGGAATTTTTATCTTATTCTAAGGGAATCCCTTGGATTCACACCAGCAGATATATCTTTTCCATATTTTATGGTAAATCTTTCTAGTTACCGGTTTTCTGGCCTGAACCAGAGTATCAATCACAGAATCTGAAAACCCACGCTTTGATAGAATCAAGCGTTCAATCTCCAAGCCGTCAGCTGGAGGGAGACCAGATTTGGATGTTCGAATGGACCCTGAACAAGACGGTCCTGTCTCAAAGGTAGCTTCCATGGTGGAACCGATGACATATTCACCAGGTCTGCATATCAAGTCCTGCGTGGCCACGCAGGAGCTATCAAGATCACCGAGGCCCTCTCCGGTTTGATCCTGGGAATGAGAGGAAATGGTGGAAACACATAAGCTAGGTTGAAGGTCCAAGGTGCTACTAGTGCATCCACTAGAGTCGCCTTGGGATCCCTGGATCTGGACCCGTAGCAAGAAACCTTGAAGTTCTGACGAGACGCCATCAGATCCATGTCTGGAATGCCCCATAATTGAGTCAACTGGGCAAAAATCTCCGGGTGGAGTTCCCACTCCCCCGGATGGAATGTCTGACGACTCAGATAATCCGCTTCCCAGTTTTCCACACCTGGGATGTGGATCGCAGATAGATGGCAGGAGTGATTCTCCGCCCATTGTATTATTTTGGTTACTTCTTTCATCGCCAGGGAACTCCTTGTTCCCCCCTGATGATTGATATACGCAACAGCCGTCATGTTGTCTGATTGGAATCTTATGAATCTGGCCTTTGCAAGCTGAGGCCAAGCCCTGAGAGCATTGAATATCGCTCTTAGTTCCAGAATGTTTATCGGGAGAAGAGACTCTTCCCGAGACCATAGTCCCTGAGCTTTCAGGGATTCCCAGACCGCACCCCAGCCCACTAGACTGGCGTCGGTCGTGACAATGACCCACTTTGGTCTGCGGAAGCTCATTCCCTGGGATAGGGGGTCCAGGGATATCCACCAACGGAGTGAATCTCTGGTCTTCTGATCTACTTGAATCACTGGAGACAAGTCTGTATAGTCCCCATTCCACTGTTTCAGCATGCACAGTTGTAATGGTCTTAGATGAATTCGCGCAAAAGGAACTATGTCCATTGCTGCAACCATCAACCCTACTACTTCCATGCACTGAGCTATGGAAGGACGTGGAACAGAATGAAGAACTTGACAAGCGCTTAGAAGTTTTGACTTTCTGACATCTGTCAGAAAGATCCT
The DNA here is from genome assembly GCF_027579735.1 of Bombina bombina. Taxonomy (NCBI): domain Eukaryota; kingdom Metazoa; phylum Chordata; class Amphibia; order Anura; family Bombinatoridae; genus Bombina; species Bombina bombina. The sequence continues at coordinate 211,598,551 of NC_069504.1, read as the reverse complement.
CATTTCTAAGGAATCTATTATTGTTCCCAAGAAGGGAACTCTTGTTGACGGAGACAGAGAACTCTTTTCTATGTTCACCTTCCATCCGTGAGATCTGAGAAAGGCCAGAACGATGTCTGTATGAGCCTTTGCTTTTGAAAGGGACGACGCTTGTATTAGAATGTCGTCCAAGTATGGTACTACTGCAATGCCCCTCGGTCTTAGAACCGCTAGAAGGGACCCGAGTACCTTTGTGAAAATCCTTGGAGCAGTGGCTAATCCGAATGGGAGGGCCACAAACTGGTAATGTTTGTCCAGAAAGGCGAACCTTAGGAACTGATGATGTTCTTTGTGGATAGGAATATGTAGGTACGCATCCTTTAGATCCACGGTAGTCATAAATTGACCTTCCTGGATAGTGGGTAGAATCGTTCGAATGGTTTCCATTTTGAACGATGGTACCCTGAGAAATTTGTTTAGGATCTTTAAATCCAGAATTGGTCTGAAGGTTCCCTCTTTTTTGGGAACTACGAACAGATTTGAGTAAAATCCCATTCCTTGTTCCTACATTGGAACTGGGTGTATCACTCCCATCTTTAACAGGTCTTCTACACAATGTAAGAACGCCTGTCTCTTTATTTGGTTTGAGGATAAGTGAGACATGTGGGGGTAGTTCCTTAAATTCCAGAAGATAACCCTGAGAAACTATTTCTAGCGTCCAGGGATCCTGAACATCTCTTGCCCAAGCCTGAGCAAAGAGAGAGAGTCTGCCCCCCACTAGATCCGGTCCCGGATCGAGGGCTACTCCTTCATGCTGTTTTGTTAGCGGTAGCAGGCTTCTTGGTCTGCTTACCCTTGTTCCAGCCTTGCATCAGTTTCCAGGCTGGTTTGGACTGTGAGGCATTACCCTCTTGCTTAGAGGATGCAGAATTAGAGGCCGGTCCGTTCCTGAAAGGAACGAAAATTAGACTTATTCTTGGCCTTGAAAGGCCTATCTTGTGGGAGGGCGTGACCCTTTCCCCCAGTGATGTCTGAGATAATCTCTTTCAATTCTGGTCCAAAGAGAGTTTTACCCTTGAAGGGGATGTTAAGCAATTTTGTCTTGGATGATACATCCGCTGACCAAGACTTTAGCCAAAGCGCTCTGCGCGCCACAATTGCAAACCCTGAATTTTTCGCCGCTAATCTAGCTAATTGCAAAGCGGCATCTAAAATAAAAGAGTTAGCCAACTTAAGTGCGTGAACTCTGTCCATAACCTCCTCATATGGAGTCTCTGTACTGAGCGACTTTTCTAGTTCCTCGAACCAGAACCACGCTGCTGTAGTGACAGGAACAATGCACAAAATGGGTTGTAGAAGGTAACCTTGCTGTACAAAAATCTTTTTAAGCAAACCTTCCAATTTTTTATCCATAGGATCTTTGAAAGCACAGCTATCCTCGATAGGAATAGTAGTGCGCTTGTTTAGAGTAGAAACTTCCCCCTCGACCTTAGGGACTGTCTGCCATAAGTCCTTTCTGGGGTCGACCATAGGAAATAATTTCTTAAATATAGGAGGGGGAACAAAAGGTATGCCGGGCTTCTCCCACTCCTTATTCACTATGTCCGCCACCCGCTTGGGTATAGGAAAAGCATCGGGGTGCACCGGAACCTCTAGGAACTTGTCCATCTTGCATAATTTTTCTGGAATGACCAAGTTGTCACAATCATCCAGAGTAGATAACACCTCCTTAAGCAGTGTGCGGAGATGTTCTAATTTAAATTTAAATGTCACAACATCTGGTTCAGCCTGTTGAGAAATTTTTCCTGAATCTGAAATTTCCCCATCTGACAAAACCTCCCTCATGGCCCCTTCAGATTGGTGTGAGGGTATGACAGAACAATTATCATCAGTGCCCTCCTGCTCTTCAGTGTTTAAAACAGAGCAATCGCGCTTTCTCTGATATGCAGGCATTTTGGATAAAATATTTGCTATGGAGTTATCCATTACAGCCGTCAATTGTTGCATGGTAATAAGCATTGGCGCGCTAGAAGTACTAGGGGCCTCCTGCGTGGGCAAAACTGGCGTAGACACAGAAGGAGATGATGTAGAACCATGTCTACTCCCTTCATCTGAGGAATCATCTTGGGCAATTTCATTATCTGTGGCAGTACTGTCCTTACTTTGTTTGGACGCTATGGCACAATTATCACACAATTTTGAAGGGGGAGACACATTGGCTTTCATACATATAGAACATAGCTTATCTGAAGGCACAGACATGTTAAACAGGCTTAAATTTGTCAATAAAGCACAAAAACCGTTTTAGAACAAAACCGTTACTGTCTCTTTAAATTTTAAACAGAGCACACTTTATTACTGAATATGTGGAAAAATATGAAGGAATTGTTCAAAATTTACCAAAATTTCACCACAGTGTCTTAAAGCATTAAAACTATTGCACGCCAATTTTCAGAGCTTTAACCCTTAAAATAACGAAACCGGAGCCGGTTACAGATTTAACCCCTATACAGTCCCAGCTACAGTCTTTGCTGTGACTTTACCAAGCCCAGAGGGGAATACGATACCAAATGACGCCTTCTAGGAACTTTTCCAACTATTTTCAGGTCCTCACACATGTATCTGCATGTCTTGCTCTCAAAAACAACTGCGCAGTAATGGCGCGAAAATGAGGCTCAGCCTACAACTGGGAAGGCCCTTCCTGACTGGAAAAGGTGTCTAACATAGTGCCTGACGTTAAAAAACGTTCCCCAAGTTTATAAGTGTGAATTATCAGCATAAAAATGTATAAAATGTCCAAATAAAGCAATCAATTAAGCCCATAAAAGTGTCTAGCCCATATTAAGCCCTTTATTCTGTTTGAGACTAAGAAAATGGCTTACCGGTCCCCATGAGGGGAAATGACAGCCTTCCAGCATTACACAGTCTTGTTAGAAATATGGCTAGTCATACCTTAAGCAGAAAAGTCTGCTAACTGTTTCCCCCAACTGAAGTTACTTCATCTCAACAGTCCTATGTGGAAACAGCAATCGATTTTAGTTACTGTCTGCTAAAATCATCTTCCTCTCACAAACAGAAATCTTCATCTTTTTCTGTTTCAGAGTAAATAGTACATACCAGCACTATTTTAAAATAACAAACTCTTGATAGTAGAATAAAAAAACTACAACTAAACACCACATACTCTTAACCATCTCCGTGGAGATGTTGCCTGTGCAACGGCAAAGAGAATGACTGGGGTGGGCGGAGCCTAGGAGGGACTATATGGCCAGCTTTACTGGGACTCTTTACCATTTCCTGTTGGGGAAGAGATATTTCCCACAAGTAAGGATGACGCCGTGGACCGGACACACCGATGTTGGAGAAATGAGCTAGACTTTAATTTATGAAATCTGTAATTTATTAAAGGGACACTGTAACCAAAAATTTTCTTTTGTGATTCAGATTGAGCATGAAATTTTAAGCAACTTTCTAATTTACTCCTATTATCAAATTTTCTTCATTCTCTTGGTATCTTTATTTGAAATGCAAGAATGTAAGTTTAGATGCCGGCCCATTTTTGGTGAACAACCTGGGTTGTCCTTGCTGATTGGTGGATAAATTAATCCACCAATAAAAAATTGCTGTCCAGAGTACTGAAACCAAAAAAACATAATTTATGCTTACCTGATAAATTTATTTCTCTTGTAGTGTAGTCAGTCCACGGGTCATCCATTACTTATGGGATTATATCTCTCCCCAACAGGAAGTTGCAAGAGGATCACCCAAGCAGAGCTGCTATATAGCTCCTCCCCTCACATGTCATATCCAGTCATTCGACCGAAACAAGCCGAGAAAGGAGAAACCATAGGGTGCAGTGGTGACTGGAGTTTAATTAAAATTTAGGTCTGCCTTAAAAGACAGGGCGGGCCGTGGACTGACTACACTACAAGAGAAATAAATTTATCAGGTAAGCATAAATTATGTTTTCTCTTGTTAAGTGTAGTCAGTCCACGGGTCATCCATTACTTATGGGATACCAATACCAAAGCTAAAGTACACGGATGATGGGAGGGACAAGGCAGGAACTTTAAACGGAAGGAACCACTGCCTGAAGCACCTTTCTCCCAAAAATAGCCTCCGAAGAAGCAAAAGTGTCAAATTTGTAAAATTTTGAAAAAAAGTGTGAAGTGAAGACCAAGTTGCAGCCTTGCAAATCTGTTCAACAGAGGCCTCATTTTTAAAGGCCCAGGTGGAAGCCACAGCTCTAGTGGAATGAGCTGTAATTCTTTCAGGAGGCTGCTGTCCAGCAGTCTCATAGGTTAAACGTATTATGCTACGAAGCCAAAAGGAGAGAGAGGTAGCCGAAGCCTTTTGACCTCTCCTCTGTCCCGAGTAAACGACAAACAGGGAAGAAGTTTGACGAAAATCTTTAGTTGCCTGTAAATAGAACTTCAGGGCACGGACTACGTCCAGATTATGCAAAAGTCGTTCCTTCTTTGAAGAAGGGTTAGGACATAATGATGGAACAACAATCTCTTGATTGATATTCCTGTTAGAAACCACCTTAGGTAAAAACCCAGGTTTAGTACGCAGAACTACCTTGTCTGAATGGAAAATCAGATAAGGAGAATCACAGTGTAGGGCAGATAACTCAGAGACTCTTCGAGCCGAGGAAATAGCCATCAAAAACAGAACTTTCCAAGATAACAGCTTAATATCAATGGAATGGAGGGGTTCAAACGGAACACCTTGAAGAACTTTAAGAACTAAGTTTAAGCTCCACAGCGGAGCAACAGTCTTAAACACAGGCCTAATCCTAGCCAAAGCCTGAACGTCTGGAACATCTGCCAGACGTTTGTGTAACAGAATAGACAGAGCAGAAATCTGTCCCTTTAATGAACTAGCAGATAAACCCTTTTCTAAACCCTCTTGTAGAAAGGACAAAATCCTAGGAATCCTAACTTAACTCCATGAGTAAATCTTGGATTCACACCAATATAAGTATTTACGCCATATTTTATGGTAAATTTTTCTGGTAACAGGTTTCCGAGCCTGTATTAAAGGTATCAATAACCGACTCCGAGAAGCCACGCTTTGATAGAATCAAGCGTTCAATCTCCATGCAGTCAGCCTCAGAGAAATTAGATCTGGATGGTTGAAAGGACCCTGAATTAGAAGGTCCTGTCTCAGAGGTAGAGACCATGGTGGACAGGACGACATGCCCACTAGATCTGCATACCAGGTCCTGCGTGGCCACGCAGGTGCTATTAGAATCACCGATGCTCTCTCCTGTTTGATCTTGGCAATCAGCCGAGGAAGCAGCGGAAATGGTGGAAACACATAAGCCATGTTGAAACCCCAAGGGGATGCTAGAGTATCTATCAGCGCTGCTCCCGGGTCCCTGGACCTGGATCCGTAGCAAGGAAGTTTGGCATTCTGTCGAGAAGCCATGAGATCCAGTTCCGGTTTGCCCCAACGATGAATTAGTTGAGCAAAGACCTCCGGATGAAGTTCCCACTCCCCCGGATGAAAAGTCTGACGACTTAGGAAGTCCGCCTCCCAGTTCTCCACGCCTGGGATATAGATCGCCGACAGGTGGCAAGAGTTGGACTCTGCCCAGCGAATTATCTTTGATACTTCCAACATCGCTAAGGAACTCCTGGTTCCCCCTTGATGGTTGATGTAAGCCACAGTCGTGATATTGTCCGACTGAAATCTGATGAACCTCAGTGTTGCCAACTGAGGCCAAGCTAGAAGAGCATTGAATATCGCTCTTAATTCCAGAATATTTATTGGGAGGAGTTTCTCCTCCTGAGTCCAGGACCCCTGAGCCTTCAGGGAGTTCCAGACTGCGCCCCAAACTAGAAGGCTGGCATCTGTTGTTACAATCGTCCAATCTGGCCTGCGAAAGGTCATTCCTTTGGACAGATGGAGTCGAGAAAGCCACCAGAGAAGAGAATCCCTGGTCTCTTGATCCAGATTTATTAGAGGGGACAAATCTGAGTAATCCCCATTCCACTGACTGAGCATGCATAATTGCAGCGGTCTGAGATGCAGGCACACAAATGGTACTATGTCCATTGCTGCTACCATTAAGCCGATTACTTCCATGCACATTAAGCCGATTACTTCCATGCACTGGGCTACTGACGGGTGTGGAATGTAATGAAGGGCACAGCAAGCATTTAGAAGTTTTGATAACCTGGCCTCCGTCAGGTAAATTTTCATCTCTACAGAATCTATAAGAGTCCCTAAGAAGGGAACCCTTGTGAGTGGTAATAGAGAACTCTTTTCCACGTTCACCTTCCACCCATGTGACCTCAGAAATGCCAGAACTATCTCTGTATGAGACTTGGCAGTTTGAAAACTTGACGCTTGTATCAGAATGTCGTCTAGGTACGGAGCCACCGCTATGCCTCGCGGTCTTAGTACCGCCAGAAGTGAGCCCAGAACCTTTGTAAAGATTCTTGGGGCCGTAGCTAACCCGAAGGGAAGAGCTACAAACTGGTAATGCCTGTCTAGGAAGGCAAATCTTAGATACCGATAATGATCCTTGTGAATCGGTATGTGAAGGTAGGCATCCTTTAAGTCCACTGTGGTCATGTACTGACCCTCTTGGATCATGGGTAGGATGGTTTGAATAGTTTCCATTTTGAATGATGGAACTCTTAGGAACTTGTTTAGGATCTTTAAGTCCAAGATTGGTCTGAAGGTTCCCTCATTCTTGGGAACCACAAACAGATTTGAATAAAATCCTTGCCCTTGTTCCGACCGCGGAACTGGGTGGATCACCCCCATTAATAAGAGGTCTTGTACACAGCGTAGAAACGCCTCTTTCTTTATTTGGTTTGCTGATAACCTCGAAAGATGAAATCTCCCTTGTGGAGGAGAAGCTTTGAAGTCCAGAAGATATCCCTGAGATATGATCTCCAACGCCCAGGGATCCTGGACATCTCTTGCCCAAGCTTGGGCAAAGAGAGAAAGTCTGCCCCCCACTAGATCCGTTTCCGGACAGGGGGCCCTTACTTCATGCTGTCTTAGGGGCAGCAGCAGGTTTTCTGGCCTGCTTGCCCTTGTTCCAAGACTGGTTGCCTTTCCAACCCTGTCTGTAACGAGTAGCAGTCCCTTCCTGTTTTGGGGCGGAGGAAGTTGATGCTGCTCCTGCCTTGAAATTACGAAAGGCACGAAAATTAGACTGTTTGGCCTTTGATTTGGCCCTGTCCTGAGGAAGGGAGTGACCCTTACCTCCAGTAATGTCAGCAATAATTTCTTTCAAGCCGGGCCCGAATAAGGTTTGCCCTTTGAAAGGAATATTAAGCAATTTAGATTTAGAAGTTACATCTGCTGACCAGGATATAAGCCATAGCGCTCTGCGCGCCTGGATGGCGAATCCGGAGTTCTTAGCCGTTAGTTTGGTTAAATGCACCACGGCATCCGAAACAAATGCATTAGCTAGCTTAAGGGCTTTAAGCTTGTTCATAATCTCATCCAATGGAGCTGTGCGAATAGCCTCTTCCAGAGACTCAAACCAGAATGCTGCCGCAGCAGTGACGGGCGCAATGCATGCAAGGGGCTGTAATATAAAACCTTGTTGAACAAACATTTTCTTAAGGTAACCTTCTTATTTTTTATCCATTGGATCTGAGAAAGCACAACTATCCTCCACCGGGATAGTGGTACGCTTGGCTAAAGTAGAAACTGCTCCCTCCACCTTAGGGACCGTCTGCCATAAGTCTCGTGTGGTGGCGTCTATTGGGAACATTTTTCTAAATATCGGAGGAGGGGAAAAAGGCACACCGGGTCTATCCCACTCCTTGCTAATAATCTCTGTAAGCCTTTTAGGTATAGGAAAAACGTCAGTACACACCGGTACCGCATAGTATTTATCCAGCCTACATAATTTCTCTGGGATTGCCACCGTGTCGCAATCATTCAGAGCCGCTAACACCTCCCCTAGCAATACACGGAGGTTCTCAAGCTTAAATTTAAAATTTGAAATTTCTGAATCCGGTCTCCCCGGATCAGATCCGTCACCCACAGAATGAAGCTCTCCGTCCTCATGTTCTGCAAATTGTGACGCAGTATCGGACATGGCTCTCGTGTCATTGGCGCGCTCTGTCCTAAACCCAGAGCTATCGCGCTTGCCTCTTAACTCAGGCAAATTAGATAATACTTCTTTCATAACATTAGCCATATCATGCAAAGTGATTTGTAAGGGCCTTGATGTACTTGGCGCCACAATCTCACGCACCTCCTGAGCGGGAGGCGAAGGTACTGACACGTGAGGAGAGTTAGACAGCATAACTTCCCCCTCGATGTCTGGTGATAATTTCTTTACCGGTAAAGACTGACTTTTATTTAAAGTAACATCAATACAATTGGTACACAAATTTCTATTGGGCTCCACATTGGCTTTTAAACATAATGAACAAGTAGATTCATCTGTATCAGACATGTTTAACAGACTAGCAATGAAGGCTAGCAAGCTTGGAAAAAAAACTGTCAGTGAATTTACAAGCAATATGAAAAAACGCAGCAGCGCTTTTAAAAACACACAAAAAAAAAAAAAAACTGTCACAGTTGAAATAACAATGAACTAATTCAGTTATAGCCAACAATTTTAACAATAAATGTATGAATTTAGCAGAGGATTGCACCCACTAGCAAACGGATGATTAACCCCTCAATACCCACAACCGGATAATCAATTTTAGATTTAACGTTTTTCTCACAGTCAAACACACTGTCACAGGTCTGCTGTGACTGATTACCTCCCTCAAAATTGAATTTTGAAGACCCCTGAGCTCTCTGGAGACGTCCTGGATCAAGGAGGAAAAGGCAGGAAGACTGTGCTAGAATTTTATCTGCGCAACAAGGCGCTAAAAAATGCCCCTCCCACTCATATTACAACAGTGGGAGGCCTGTTACAACGGTTTCTATGCAGAAATAAACGTTAGCCATGTGGAAAAAAATCATACCCAAAAAGATTTATCACCAAAGTACCTCACAAAAACAAATAACATGCCAGTAAACGTTTTAAAAACAACTTTTCCAGTGTTATGTAAAGTTATCACTAAGCCTGCTACCAGTTGCTTCTACTGCAGTTAAGGCTTATACATTTATTTCAGTATTAACAGTATTTTCTCAGTCAAATTCTAGTCCCTAGAAAATAACTCAACTGCGCATACATTTAACAGCCTGATACCAGTCGCTACTACTGCATTAAAGGCTGTACTTACATCATATGGGTAACGGCAGTGTTTTCTTAGTCAATTCCATTCCTAGAAAATATTATACTGCACATACCTCATTTGCGGAGGACCCCGCATGCTATTCCCCTTTCTGAAGTTACCCCTCCTCAGAATGCGCGAGAACAGCCAGTGGATCTTAGTTACGTCTGCTAAGATCATAGAAAACGCAGGCAGATCTTCTTCTTCTAAATACTGCCTGAGAGAAAAAAAACAGCACACTCCGGTGCCATTTTAAAATAACAAACTTTTGATTGAAGAATTAAGTAAAAAACTCCTGTCTCCTCTCACAACCTCCTTTGTTGAGACTTGCAAGAGAATGACTGGATATGACATGTGAGGGGAGGAGCTATATAGCAGCTCTGCTTGGGTGATCCTCTTGCAACTTCCTGTTGGGGAGAGATATAATCCCATAAGTAATGGATGACCCGTGGACTGACTACACTTAACAAGAGAAAAAGCTTAGATGCCTTCTTTTTCAAATAATGATAGCAAGAGAACGAAGAAAAATTGATAATAGGAGTAAATTAGAAAGTTGCTTAAAATTGCATGCTCAATCTGAATCACGAAAGAAATTTTTTGGGTACAGTGTCCCTTTAAGATCTTCTTAGATATTTACATTTTATTACAGGAAAGATAACCACTGTTTCTCCGCCCGCCATAGTCTTTAGTTGATTAACAGATGACTCATCTGCAATCAACTAATCGTTTCCCCCAGGGCCGTGGCGTTTGTGCAAAGGGGCTAAACACCCCGGGGGTGGGGGGAAACAACGATTAGTTGATTGCAGAAGTCATCTGTCAATCAACTGAAGACTATGGCAGGCGGAAGAACGGCGGTTATAGCTCCTGCATAACAATGTAAATATCCAAGATCTGTATAAATTGCAGATTTCATGAATTAAAGTCTAGCTCATTTTTTAAATTATATCCTATGACTTGAGCTCAAGTTTACCTTCCCTTTAAGTGAATGTTTAATTTACTGACATCAATTTACAATATTACTGCTATCAAATACCAAATATATTAAGGCTTCACAAGAGAATATTACATTGATAATTGAGAATTTAGATACTTAAAGGGACATAAAACCCAATTTTTTTCTTTCATGATTTAGAAAGCGCATGCAATTTTAAACAACTTTCTAATTTACTTCTATTATCTAATTTGCTTTAATCTCTTGATATACTTTGGTGAAGAGCATATCTAGATAAGCTAAGTAACTGCTGATTGGTTGCTGCACATAGATGCCTTGCGTCATTGCCTCACCCATGTGCATTGCTATTTCTTTAACAAAGGATATCTAAAGAATGAAGCAAAAGTAAATTGGAATGTTTAAAATTGTGTTCTCTACTTGAACCATGAAATAATTTTTTTGGTTTAGTGTCCCTTTAAGTAGAAATGCTTAAAGGGACACTGTACCCAAAAATTTTCTTTTTGTGATTCAGATTGAGCATGCAATTTTAAGCAACTTTCTAATTTACTCCTATTATCAATTTTTCTTCGTTCTTTTGCTATCATTATTTGAAAAGAAGGCATCTAAGCTTTTTTTTGGTTTCAGTACTCTGGACAGCAATTTTTTATTGGTGGATGAATTTATCCACCAATCAGCAAGGACAACCCAGGTTGTTCACCAAAAATGGGCCGGCATCTAAACTTACATTCTTGCATTTCAAATAAAGATACCAAGAGAATGAAGACAATTTGATAATAGGAATAAATTAGAAAGTTGCTTAAAATTTCATGCTCTATCTGAATCACGAAAGAATTTTTTTGGGTACAGTGTCCCTTTAATTAACTGGTATGAATCTGCAGTATCACTGCTATCTGGTACCATGTATCCCACCAAGTGTAAAATAGCCTATCCTTCTTGCAAAAATTGATAGCATTCTTTGGCTGTCTGCCCAGAGCACAATTGTAACAAATGTAGCCAATTTGCAAACATGAGTTTGAAATAACTCAACACTTTTCTATTTTAGTTCTGAGTAAATAGCAATTTCTAAGTAGCAGCGTTAAAGTGATGGTATTTTTATATAGATATAAAATTCAAATATCCCGTGCTCCGCCACTCACTTCAAAAGTGAATTTTTTTTGTGAGTGAAGGGTTTCAATTGTTGTCCAATCAATGCTCTAGCTACAATTTAAGTGCCATATCGGGAGAACGCTGATTGGACAACGATTCAAACTGTTAGCTCAAAGAAAAAAATTGATTTTGAAGTGGGCGACGGAGCGCAGGGTATTTGAATTTCAAATCTATATTAAAGGGACACTCAAGTCAGACAGACACTTTTCAATTTACTTCCATTATCAAAATGTTCCCAGTTCTGAGAAAATAGCAATTTCTAAGTAGCAGCGTTAAAGTGATAACATTTTAATATAGATATTTTTTTAATAAGTCATAGCTCAACTTGATTACTGATGAATTAAACTCCATCTAAAATATCACATTCCGGATCTGTTTTTATAAAGGGGAGAGTTTACCATCACTTTAAATACTATTAGCAGGGACAGCAGTGTGAGCACAAGCTTTTCAGTATTAAGCTCTCCAATCATTCATTACACAATGCACAAATACAAGCTAATTCCTAACATCAACTAGGAACTAGCTTTATTTGTGCACAGTGCGGTGTGAAACTGGGCTAGTTTGGAAACAAAGAGGACGGGCTGCAGTGAGGCTTCATTATACTACGAGCTGTGGTAACCACCTCCTGAGTCCTGCACAATGAGCTGCTTTTTCAAATAATTTCATGGCTAGACAGGGATCCAGGGAAAGGTAAATATATGCAAGGGCACCACTGGATGATGACTCTTACTGTGCAACTCTGCCTCAGAACAACAAAGTTCAAGTGAACAGCCCACAGGGCTGCACCCCCTCTACCCGCACAACATTCAGGAGCCTGTAGTTGACTTGATTGCGGCCTGGATATTAGCCAGCCACAACTGGCTAAATTTAGGTGTGGCTGGTAATAGCTAATAGCAGAAAAAGTGAAAGCACACTTGGGGGATCAAAGTATAAGCACTAGGAGCTAATCTTAAAGAGCCAGTGGTGCCCGGATTTCTCAAGCATTGTCCTAGTGAATCCCAGGACTAATGGCTCATGGACTCTCACCACCATGAAATTAATGACTTTATCATGTAAACATTATTTTTTTTCTGAAAGTCCCTGTAATAGCTAAGGTAAGCCTATTTGAAGGTTTGGATTACAATTAGTATAAGGCGTGACAACAGCAATTAAATCTCTAATGCTATATATTTTGGAGATTCTACAAAATGGAGTTAATATGAGTTATTTTACAGTAAAAATTGAACTTCCTGCAGGTATGCCAAATTCATTCCAAGGCCTTAAAGATTACGTCTTCAAGAGACTCCTTCAAAGGCTTGATTTTGTCAGACCTCTCAAAACAATATTTTCAAGTAAAAAAGTCTGATCAACTGTTTGTTCTCCATTCCGATCCAAGAGATTATTTACCCAATTGGATTTATTATCTGATCCTGATTGCTTATAATTTCAGGAAACATCTTGCTTGTTGGATTTACTATGTGATCCTGATGCTCTATGATTTCAGGAAAAGGCTTGCTTTTCCTCTTGGGCAGTTGCAACTTCCTGGGCCTATCATAAAGTATTATAAAACTTGTAAGACAGTCACATAATCCTTGTACATTCTAACAGTTTAAAACTTTTATATAAAAGAGCAAGCAAAAGCAGATGTTTTCTTACTACTCTTGCCTTAATTTGTTCCCATTGATCCATTTTACATGCTGGAATGTATTAAATTGTTTACAAATAGCTCCTTAGTCTGTATATTAGCATTTGAAATAGCTGGTTTAGCCTGTAGTGTCACTACCTATACTGAAGGTTTCTATACCTATATATTGGCTATGGAGTATCTATGTAAACACAGCCAGACAAGAAATTACACTCACAGTGGGGGGTGGAAGTGATAAAGCTTTAAAATTTTCATTTTCAATTGGTCTTTTGTAAGTATTGTACAGAGACAGAGATGAGAAAGGGAAGCATGTGGGTGATAAGATAACAAGATATGATCTGTCAGCAAGTCAAGCCTATTTTGATGGGCTGTGGTTTCCAAAAGCAAATCCAGCTATTTATTTTGCAAAAAGAAGCATAAATGAGCAATTTCTCCTACATTTTATATGCTGCAGATGGTATAACATGGGGAACATATTAAGGGAAAAACAATGTTACAGTGAACTGTCCCTTTAATGTGATTCTGCTTTGGTAATGATTCCTTCCCTTGTACGGATATTATTCTAGGACACATAGGGCCTGATAATCTAAAGATCTCTCTGCTCTTGCAAGATTATCTAAGAAGTCTCAACAGTACTGCAGGGTCCTATAAGGAGTTTTAAAGAAGGCAAAATTTTGCTTGAGAACTTTTTATTAATTTCAAGTCCCACACTTAAACTGCAATATAATGCTCCAAAAAAGCCCCAAAGATTTTGGGTGATTGTTCTTCATGCCCTCAAAGAGAAAAGATTAAATTTATATTTACAGATAAATTAATTTTTCACTCCCAGAGTAAAACCATACACAGTGTTCTCCCCAGGACCTTTTTAGTGGGTACACCACCCGGCTGATTTTACCAAGCACCCGGCTAAAATATTACCGAATATAAAGCTAAAATGTGCTAATTTTAAAAATACTCAAATTTTACTGCACAAATTATCATTTAATACATTTATTTTAAATTATGCAATTCATTTGTGATATAATATTAGAAAATATTACTCTGCCCCCACCAGGCTACTTCATAATGCCTTCCGGCTTGCAAAGTTTTCTGTGGAGTACACTGGTACATCTTATTTGGCACAAATTTTGGATTGTGCATATGCCTCCAGAAGTCATATAGTAAATATAAATATTATGGTGAAATCTGCCAATGTCTCACTTTATAGTAGGAATAAACTTCTGAATCCATCTTTGATAGCAATATGATAATGGAAGAAAAGTGATAAACACATTATTTGGGAACACAACACATCAGACTTTCATTTTCATTAACTAACTGTATTTCACAACTAGCATCTTACAAAATTCAGTACCATTGTGCAAGGAGTACTGTGCTTAAAACATAAATACAATACCACAAGAATCCAAACATCACAAAGGCCAGGGAATACAATGTCATTAATTAAATGGGTAACATTACATTTTTTATTTTGGAGTGAAAATATTTTGTGGTTATGAGCAAAAATGCAAAATCATAAAAATGTTAATTGGTACATGTACAAGATACCAATTTAGAATAACTGTTTCCACATTAGGTTAATTTCAAACAGACATTTAAATATATCTAACGATGGGGAAGATTATACTCCAGTTTAAAATCTCAAAATGTTTCTACAAAAAATGCCATTAGACCCTTAAAGAACAATAAACACCTTGTAATTACAAGAATACTATATCAGACAAGTCTAAACATTTTTACAAAAATTAACATTTTTACTGCAACTGGGTTTCAGTAGCCAAACTCCACACATTATTTCCTTTATTTGGAGGATTCAATCTCAGCTTTAGCCTGCAGAAAACAGCGCGTGCCATGGTTAATATTATGTTGGTATAAAATGTGTAGTTTTGTAGTTGTTATCAGTTAAATCCAATAAGGGAAATATGTAGCAGTGTTAGATTTGAGAAGTCAGCAGTATTCTGAGAATTATAAAATACTCAATTTTCAGAGCCAAATTACGTGAAAATGGGGTAAAATAAACAATGAAAATGTATTACTAAGTTGTTTCATTACGCATAACTAAACAATTTATATAAAAATCTCAAGTTGTTTACTGTCCCTCTAAATAAGCATTATTTTTCAGCTGCGATATAATCTTCACCATTAGTAGAATATATTGATTAAAATAAAATTAAAAACAGTGGTCACAGTGCAAGACAAATCTGGCCTTGACAAAAAAAATAGGAAGTGATTTCTCATAATATTTCCATGTGAAATAATTGTGAAAGTAACATTTATTGACTTGGCAGTAATAATGAGAAAAATAATGTTCATTGATTTAAACCATCAGAAACATAAGGCATCACAGAATCAAAAAAGTGTAACAGGGAAATGCGAGGCTTGATGGCGAATACATAATATGAAATCATCTATTAATGTGTGTTTTTAGTTAACATTAAATTATTTTAATAAGAAAAAGCACTTTCTAAGTAAGCGATTATTTTTTAATAATGCAATACTTAAAAAAATAAATACATTTAAAATCAAAACGCTAAGAGGATTTCCATTAGGTTGGCTATTTTTAAAATTCACAATGTTTAAAATATAGTATCGTATATTTTCTCCTAATAATGAAAATAGCGATAACATTTTTAAAGACCACCATTTTATTTTAGATATTATTTTGCTTTACAAAGTTGTATCTGTATAACAATGAAATGTTAAAGGGAATATCCCAAACAAGCTCTTAATTACCTCAGTATTCTTTTCAGTAACTGAATGTGTTTTACAATAAAATTGTTGTATTTCTACTGGCCTTTAAAATGCAGCTTTCTAGATGCATAAAACCATTCCCATCACTATGAAAAGTGACTAGTTAAATCTTAGATTCTTATTTATTTAACCAGAGTTATTTATTTGCTTAGTGTTGTGCCATTACAGGAGCTAGTCATTTTATTAGAAAAACAAGCTCAAAAAGGCACCGCAGAAAGGCATCTTAAAACAAACATAAAGCATTTTATAGCAAAACACGCAAAATAACATACTGAAAGAAGAGTTCACTACTAAAAAGAACCACAGGGTACTTAAGGGCTTCTTTAGATTATATAGTTCCTTTAAATATATATTCACCGTGCCTCTTACTGGTATGTCATCATAACTGTCAATATAAAAAAAAACCCAAAATATATATTTTCCTTTTTATGGTTGTGCAGCGTTTCTAATAATTGTTTTAATGCAAATGACAAGTCAAAAGGGTACATATAAAGACAAAAGCTTTGGGTAAGTTGACATTAAAACACCATCATAAAGATATATATTTTTTTTAGTGATCACAAATATATTTGAAATTAAAATTGCCAAATCAAGAAAGATGAGACTAGTGTAAAAACGAGTGAAAAAAATATTTTTTCCAGATTAACAGCCAACAATCTACTTAAAGGGACACTGAACCCATTTTTTTTTCTTTTGTGATACAGATAGAGCATGCAATTTTAAGCAACTTTCTAATTGACTCCTATTATCAAATTGTCTTCATTCTCTTTGTATCTTTATTTGAAATGCAAAGAATGTAAGTTTAGATGCCGGCCCATTTTTGGTGAACAAACTGGGTTGTTCTTGCTGATTGGTGGATAAATTTACCCACCAATAAAAAGTGCTTTCCATGGTTCTGTACCAAAAAATAGCTTAGATGCCTTCCTTTTCAAATAAAGAAAGCAAGAGAACGAAGAAAAAGTGATAATAGGTGTAAATTAGAAAATTGCTTAAAATTGCATACGCTATCTGAATCACGATTTTGGGTTCAGTGTCCCTTTAACATTTTACCAGAATATTTAACATGACATTTTTGTACAGCTAAAGACTTTAAAATGTAATTTTAAACATTCATGTAAAATGTTGCAAGTAGGAAAGTCAAGGTGAATGGGCAAAAGAAAGATTGGCAAAACTTCATAAAAAAGGCTTTATTTTATATATTTTCCCCTATTAAATCACACCAAGTACCAGCAGGTGTATTTTAGATAACCACTTTAAAATACCTATTGCAGAAAAAAAAAAAAAAAAGTGTTTCTTGTATACATAACTATGAGCCACGATTATCCAAATAATACATATTTAGGCAGCTTTGAACTATAAAAAAAAAAGTATTTCAGTAC
Organism: Bombina bombina; assembly: GCF_027579735.1. Lineage (NCBI taxonomy): Eukaryota > Metazoa > Chordata > Amphibia > Anura > Bombinatoridae > Bombina > Bombina bombina. Next base: position 211,581,508 of record NC_069504.1, on the reverse strand, counting down.
ATGCCCATGAGAAATAATTGAAGAAAAAAATGTTAGTACTAACTAACCTGAAAGCAAAGATGACTTGCTAATAACACTGCATAAAATAACCACATTTTCATGGCACTCCGAGATTAATCTGTAACATTTAAGACGTTTTATGAGCCACGTCAGTGCATAAAAGTCTATATAGTTCAATGGGGGCAAAAGAACTTAAAACATCTGAAAGACTCATAAAAAAAAATATATCGAACTCTAAAAATATGATTTACTTTTAAGTGTATGTAATTGTCATAGCTGGCAGAGTACAGGGACATTTTGTATTGGTCCTCATCACCAAGTTCTTGTTACAGGTGTGATTTTGCCTGACAGTTTAGAAATAGGCATAACATCTGCTACGTTTCAACATGTTCTTAAATTTTACACAGCTCAGGTTTTGCTGGTTATTAGTCAACTGTCTCTACCTACCTATGCCATTTTTAACATAAAATAGTCCTTTTATCTTATGTTTCGAGGAGCATGGATTTATCTTAATGTGAAAAAGTACAATGCAGGTCCTATTCCGCTTCACTTACCATATGACAAGTAACTGGATTCCAGGATCGGGTATGAAGATGAATACAGCACTTATAAATCAAAAGGTACAAAAAAAAAAGTGCATACCATTAAAAAAAAATGTTTTGCATCAGATTATTAATTTTTCATGAAAATGTGGTAACTGTTGGCAGGTGATGTTTAGCTGAACAGAGAAAAGCCTAAAGACGGGATAAAATAAACTTTAATGAGATTCTCCATTTACTGATGATGCCTCTCCTCTTGGAGATGAAGACCTGGATATGCCCCTCTCCGTGTTTTCAGAACCAGAACCACTTTGACTATGATCCACAGACGTAGCACTGGATGTAGGAGGGGACTTTGTTTTTTCCTTAAAGTCTGTAATAATGACCGTCAGATCTCCCACAGTGACTTCCAAATGCTGTGCACTACTTCTATCCACATTTTTCAAACGTGGCCTAAAGTGGAAAAAACAAATTGATGATAAATATTGCATGCAGAAATGAAAACAAGCCAATGAAACATATGGTCTACGTTTAAGGCACAATTTGGACCATTATTGCTATATACTACTGCGCAAAAGTTTAAAGGCAGGTGTGAAAAAATGCTGTAAAGTAAGAATGCATTAAAAATGAGAAATGTTAATAGCTTATATTTTATCAAATAAAAAAATGCAAAGGGAGCGAACAGAAGAAAAATCTAAATCAAATCATATTTGGTGTGACCACATTTTGCCTTTAAAACAGCACCAATTCTTCTAGGTAAACTTGCACACAGCTTTTTAAGGAGTTTGGCAGGTAGGTTGTTCTAAACACATTAGAGAAATAACCACAGTTCTTGTGTGAATGTAGGATCTCTTCATGTAATCCCAGACAGATGATGTTAAAGGGACATTTTTTTCTTTCATGATTCAGATAGAGTATGGAATTTTAAGCAACTTTCTAATTTACTCCTACTATCAATTTTTCTTTGTTCTCTTGCTATCTTTATTTTAAACACAGGGATGTAAATTTTAGTAGCCAGCCCATTTTAGGTTCAGCACCATGGATAGCACTTGCTTATTGGAGGCTTACATTTACCCACCAGGTTCTCAACCAAAAATAGGCCGGCTCCTATGCATCACATTCCTGCTTTTTAAATAATGATAGCAAGAGAACGAAGAAAAAATGATAATAGGAGTAAATTAGAAAGTTGCTTAAAATTGCATGCTCTATCTGAGTGTCCCTTTAAGATCATGGCTCTGTGAGGGTCACACCATCACTTCCAGGGCTTGTTGTTTATGCTGAAGAAAGTTCTTAATGACTTTGGCTGTATGTTTGGGGTCAATCAAATTCCTCTCTGGTGGTAGTGCATGATGGATAAGTATCTGCTTGTAGTGCAATTTTTCTGCACCCCAGTTCCTGTGTTTTTGTGCGTAGTTGAGTCGCTTGGCCTTGTTTCCATGTCAGAGGTATGGCTTTTTGGCAACAAGTATTCTATGATGACAAATTACGACCAGCCTTCTCCGGACAGTAGATAGATATACCAGGGTCTCACTGGTTTCTGCCAATTCTGAGCTGATGGCACTGCGGGAAATCTTCCGATTGCAAAGGGAATTATGAATGATGCGTCTTTTATATGCTGCACTAAGTTTCATAAATGCTTGAAATTTACATGTAGAATGTCCTGTCTGCCTTGATGGTGCAATATAACTACCTTGTGTCTTGTTGCTGTGTTCAGTCTTGCCATGGTGTATGACTTGAGAAAATGTCTTCAGCAACCTCGCCTTGATAGCAGAGAATTGGCTGTTCTTCACCCAGTTTTATTCTGCCAACACAGCTGTTTCTGTTTCACTTAATGATTGTGTTTCAACCTACAAATTAAATTGATGATCATTAGCACCTGTTTGGTATAATTGCTTAATACTGCACCTCACTATATGCCTACAAAATTCCTGACTTTGTGCAAGTGTACCGAAAAGAATGGATGCTGTTGTGAAGGCAAAGGGTGGTCACACCAAATATTGATTTGATTTAGATTTTTCTTCTGTTCACTCACTTCACATTTTGCCAATTGTTAAAAAAGAAATTATTAACATTTCAAAGTTTGAAAACATTCTTAATTTACAGCATTGTTACAGCATTGTTTCACACCTGGCTATAATTTTTTGCACAGTAGTGTATGTGTGTATACAACAACAAGAGGCACTGCAACCACTGGATTTCACAAACAAAAAGAAAATTGTGATGTTTCGGGCCATTCGCCATCAGTGAACTATTTAATAGACATACTACCTGGCTGATTTTACTGACCAACTGGCTACAATTTAAGCTAATATTAATTTGTTTCAATGATTGTTGTACAAATTATTTAATCCATTTATGTAATCAATGTGTGCTTTGGATAGCTTAAAGGGATATGAAACCCATTTTTTTTTTCCTTTTATGATTCAGATAGAGCATGCAATTTTAAGCAACTTTTTAATGTACTCCTATTATCAAAATTTCTTCGTTCTCTTGGTATCTTTATTTGAAAAGCAGGAATGTAATCTTAGGAGCTGGCCCATTTTTTGAATAGAACCTGGGTAGTGCTTGCTAATTGGTGGCTAAATGTAGTAACTTTTATAAATAACAGAAAATGTTATAAAACCAAAATTTATGCTTACCTGATAAATTATTTTCTTTCCTGGCATGGAGAGTCCACAAATCCATTCTAATTACTAGTGGGAATTTAACTCCTTGCCACCAGGGGGAGGAAAAGAACGCCCAGGCAGGGCTGTTAAGTATCACTCCACTTCCCATAAACCCCAGTCATTCAGCCGAAGGAATATGGAAAGAGAAGATGAAACAATGTAATAGAGGTGCCTGAGTTTTGAAAATAAAAAGTCGTCTAAAAAATAAATTAAGGGCAGGTCGTGGACTTTCCATGCCAGGAAAGAAAATACTTTATCAGGTAAGCATAAATATTGATTTCTTTCCAATGGCGTGGAGAGTCCATGAATCCATTCTAATTACTAGTGGGAACCAATACCCAAGCTAGAGGAAGCATAATGGAAGGGAGGAAGAAACAAGACAGGCAGACCCGAACTAAAGGCACCACCACTTGAAAAAATATTGCTCCCAAAATAAGCCTCGGCTGAGACAAAACCATTGAAAAAGTATATAACGAGGACCAAGCGGACATCTCGGAAATGTACGCCACAGTAGCCTTGTCTTAAACAACCCAGGAAGAAGAAAACAGCCCTTGAAGAAAGAGCTGCAATCCACTCTAGAAGCTGTTACCCACCTGTCACATAAGCCAACCGGTCCAACTCCTCAACCAAAAAGCAAGAATAGCGGACGTGACTTTCAGACCCCTATGACTGCCAAATGGGTCAAAGATTGACAGAAATCTTTAGTAACCCTGAAAAAGAATCTTAGAGCACGACTACATCCAAGTTAAGTAACAGACGTTCTTCCTGGAAAGAAGGAACAACCATTTCAAAAGAAATTGAGGTCCAAAAAGACCATAGGAGAAATCCCAAAACATAGAATGCATAGACTCAAACAGAGTCTGATGCAGAACTCGAGAACAAGGAGAAGGCTCCAAGGAGGAGCCCCATATCTGAACACATGCCTGATTCTGGCCAGGGCCTGAACAAAGAACTGAACCTCTGACAGATCTGCCAAAGATATATGAAACAGATAAGGCAGAAATCTGACCTTATGATAGTACAGACAGACAACCCCTTCTCCAGACCGTCTAGAGAAAGATTGAATACGTGTAGAACTCACGATAGAACACTATAAACCCCAAGACCCGCATCATAAAAGATATGTGCGCCAAACCTTAAGAGATTCTACAAGGAAGCAGCTTACGAGCCTGGATCAAGGTGACAATAACTCCTTCAGAAAACCTTGAATATACATAAACTGGGTGCTCAAAATCCCTGAAAAACAGATACAGAGAATCTAGATTTGGGATTTTAAGATCTGTCGGAAGTGGGATCTGAATCCACGCCTCCATTTAGAGACCAGAGCATCCAATAACTGGGAAGTAGTGGATCTTGAGTCTGGCACCTAAGACCACTGGGCCATCCTGACAGCTAAGGAATCACCAAAACCAACTCCTGAAACGGGCTATAAGCCGAGAAGGGAGGGCAACCAGAACTGCTAACGGATCTGTTGACCTGAATCCGAATCTGGAAAGATTAGACAAGAAGTCATTCGAACTCATCCACCAAAGAATGAGAGTCACCTCCTCCATAGTGGAGGAACTCTATGATCCTTCCCGATGGTCGAAATAGACCACAAAAGAAGAGTTCCGATTGAAATCAGAAAAACTGGACCAAAATAAGAAGGGGCCAGAATATCAGGGTATTACATTTAGCTCTCAAGTAATTATTGGAAGGACAGACTCAGACTGAGTCCAGATTTCCTGAGCTGCTAATGGACCCCAAACAGCCCCACAGTTAAAAGGTTGGCCTCTGTGGAAACACTCTCCCAGGAAGGTCTCAAGAAGCATGTTGTCTTGGAACCAATAGTCCTGAACGTAGCAATAAGCTAATAAATGTGTAAACTGATAATAGGCACATCATTCCATTAGCCACTCCCATCAATCTAGGGCTATGTCATGCCCCATGTGGTCCAAATTGAATCCCAGTGACTTTCCACTGAGCCACCAGAGGGAGTTAACCCCCAGGACAGAGAGACTTACGTCAGTTAGTCTAGAACCATCCCCTGATAGAGGCCCTAGTAGTTCTCAAATCCAGGGAGAGAAACTGTTATCCAAGAAAAGAGGGGAAAAACGATGAATAAAACTGCAAAGGATCTGTAGATTGTCACAATTACCATAATTACTTGCAGTCAGCGAAGAATATCAGCAGAGATATTAAAACTACTGACTAAAAAAAAAAAAAAAAACTATCCCCATAGGGGAAAAAATTTAATATTGCTCTGCAATAAGAAATTTACTGATCCCCATAGGGGAAATACAAAATCTAGAAAATTTACAGTAGAAAGAATGAATAAAACATGTAAATGCTTAATCCCTAAACCACATATAACGTGAATAGTAGAAAAATCATATGATAAGCAAACCTAATGCTTATAACAATATCCAGAATAAAACGTCTTCTGCAAAAAAAGATAGGGATAAAAAGCAAATGCTAACATCTCTAAAGGCACATATTAAAAATATAAGTTAAGCAAGAACAAAGCTTATAACTATATAACACATATACCTGTACTATAGACAGAGGGATAAACATTGAAAGGCTAGGGGCGTGTCTTAGTAGTGATCCAGGTCGGTCGCACACTCCTTGAGCTCCAGCTGAGACTCTGAAAAATCACTGTTTTTAGGAGACCCACAACAGCAAAAATCATATTATTTGACTGCTATAGGGCTACGGCTCATAGTAGTGTGGTCTACAATTTTACTAACGCTGTATTTTTGACACTGGTGTGCAAGATAAGACAAGAGAGGCCTAGAGCAGCGGCTCACGATAGGCGAACATTACCCCCCTCGGTATTCCGAGGTACACAGCCATCACCAAACATTCAGACACAGAACCCAGTTACAACTGTTCCACAGCAAGAAGGGAAGAGGGAGATAAGAAGATGACCGTAGTTGCACAGAGGGGGATCAACGCAACAGAATTGTTCTACTCAGCAGCCAATATGGCAGCCACTCAGAAAACAAACCCACAAAACAAAATGAGTGATTATATCACCAAGTTTGAAGATCATTGTCAATACTTATAGATCATGCCCCATACGACTACTTATTGAGCTGCTTGACTAACACAGATACGGCAGAAGCAACCAACGATGAAGCGCTGATAGCGCAACCACCAGATTCAAACTACCAGCACGAGAACTACAAGCTCACAGAGACTCCCTCTGTTTCAGCAGCTATGCAAAAGTTACATAAAGGGGAGACGGGGAGCACCGCACAGTGTTGCTGAGGTAAATTTAGATCAAAGAAATTTACTAAAGACACGATCAACACTTGAGGAGTAACTCGGCACTCTAAGAATATTTCTACATGCGAGAGGACACACACCATCAAGCGTGACCAAATGGGAGTTTGTGGAGGGCTCTCAGGATGCTACTGTAATAACTCAAACACCCTCTGTGGGAGGACACACACCATCAAACGTGGTGAAATGGGAATTTGTGGGGGGCTCTCAGGACGCTACAGCAATAATTCAGACACCCTCTCTAACATATATCACTGACCCAGAGACCAAGTATGTAAAAGCTGACTCACAGCCAGAGATTTCCTGTGAACATCTTGATCACGCAAGGCTCCTGAGATTAAACAAAGTGTCATCAGAAAAGGTTGGTAGGAGCTATCGTTGGCTACCGCTCTACTGCCATGACTTACCGCAAAAAAAACAGAATTTATGTTTACCTGATAAATTACTTTCTCCAACGGTGTGTCCGGTCCATGGCGTCATCCTTACTTGTGGGATATTCTCCTCCCCAACAGGAAATGGCAAAGAGCCCAGCAAAGCTGGTCACATGATCCCTCCTAGGCTCCGCCTTCCCCAGTCATTCGACCGACGTAAAGGAGGAATATTTGCATAGGAGAAATCATATGATACCGTGGTGACTGTAGTTAAAGTGAAGGTAAAGTTTTTTCATTAAAAATGGATATGTATAATCCTTTTACAATCTCCAATGCAGTCGCTATGGTTTTTTTTAAATAAACTTATTTTTGACCGTATTTATCTACCTACATTTTTCTTATCGTAGCCATCAGAATCTCCTCCCATACAGCATTTCCGGGTTTCTGATACTTTGACGTATAGAGCGGTCCCACCCGCTCTATACGTGTAAACTAAGCTCGTGCACATCGAGCGTCTAATAACCGCGCATGCGCATTCTAAATTCTCTGTCACCATTGCGCATGCGTTAATCGTTAATGGACGCGCTCGCATTGCAAGTAGACAACACAAATAGTTGAGCATGCGCATAATTAACCATCCCCTGATGACGTCAATTGACGGCCGCCTAACGGCCAAAGAATCAATTGGCTATCTAAACAACGTGATCGTTGTTTAGAAAAAAAAAAAAAAAACGGGTTGATTTTAGGATAGCAGAATCGGAGCAGATTATAAAAGATATGTAAGGTAATATTGAAAGATCGAAGTATTGATGAATGAACATGCTATTTATTTTGCATGATATATTCATTTATTTGTAGCAGACCCATTAACTTTACCTTCACTTTAAAGAAAATAAATTATCAGACCTGATTAAAAAACCAGGGCGGGCCGTGGACCAGACACACCGTTGGAAAAAGTAATTTATCAGGTAAACATAAATTCTGTTTTCTCCAACATAGGTGTGTCCGGTCCACGGCGTCATCCTTACTTGTGGGAACCAATACCAAAGCTTTAGGACACGGATGAAGGGAGGGAGCAAATCAGGTCACCTAAATGGAAGGCACCACGGCTTGCAAAACCTTTCTCCCAAAAATAGCCTCAGAAGAAGCAAAAGTATCAAACTTGTAAAATTTAGTAAAAGTGTGCAGTGAAGACCAAGTCGCTGCCTTACATATCTGATCAACAGAAGCCTCGTTCTTGAAGGCCCATGTGGAAGCCACAGCCCTAGTGGAATGAGCTGTGATTCTTTCAGGAGGCTGCCGTCCGGCAGTCTCGTAAGCCAATCTGATGATGCTTTTAATCCAAAAAGAGAGAGAGGTAGAAGTTGCTTTTTGACCTCTCCTTTTACCGGAATAAACAACAAACAAGGAAGATGTTTGTCTAAAATCCTTTGTAGCATCTAAATAGAATTTTAGAGCACGAACTACATCCAAATTGTGCAACAAACGTTCCTTCTTTGAAACTGGATTCGGACACAAAGAAGGCACGACTATCTCCTGGTTAATGTTTTTGTTAGAAACAACTTTCGGAAGAAAACCAGGTTTAGTACGCAGAACTACCTTATCTGCATGGAACACCAGATAAGGAGGAGAACACTGCAGAGCAGATAATTCTGAAACTCTTCTAGCAGAAGAAATTGCAACCAAAAACAAAACTTTCCAAGATAATAACTTAATATCAACGGAATGTAAGGGTTCAAACGGAACCCCCTGAAGAACTGAAAGAACTAAATTGAGACTCCAAGGAGGAGTCAAAGGTTTGTAAACAGGCTTGATTCTAACCAGAGCCTGAACAAAGGCTTGAACATCTGGCACAGCTGCCAGCTTTTTGTGAAGTAACACAGACAAGGCAGAAATCTGTCCTTTCAAAGAACTTGCAGATAATCCTTTCTCCAAACCCTCTTGAAGAAAGGATAGAATCTTAGGAATTTTTATCTTGTCCCAAGGGAATCCTTTAGATTCACACCAATAGATATATTTTTTCCATATTTTGTGGTAGATTTTTCTAGTTACAGGCTTTCTGGCCTGAACAAGAGTATCAATGACAGAATCTGAGAACCCTCGCTTAGATAAGATCAAGCGTTCAATCTCCAAGCAGTCAGTTGGAGTGAGACCAGATTCGGATGTTCGAACGGACCTTGAACAAGAAGGTCTCGTCTCAAAGGTAGCTTCCATGGTGGAGCCGATGACATATTCACCAGGTCTGCATACCAGGTCCTGCGTGGCCACGCAGGAGCTAACAAGATCACCGATGCCCTCTCCTGATTGATCCTGGCTACCAGCCTGGGGATGAGAGGAAACGGCGGGAATGCATAAGCTAGTTTGAAGGTCCAAGGTGCTACTAGTGCATCTACTAGAGTCGCCTTGGGATCCCTGGATCTGGACCCGTAGCAAGGAACCTTGAAGTTCTGACGAGAGGCCATCAGATCCATGTCTGGAATGCCCCACAGTTGAGTGATTTGGGCAAAGATTTCCGGATGGAGTTCCCACTCCCCCGGATGAAATGTCTGACGACTCAGAAAATCCGCTTCCCAGTTTTCCACTCCTGGAATGTGGATTGCAGACAAGTGGCAGGAGTGAATCTCCGCCCATTGAATGATTTTGGTCACTTCTTCCATCGCCAGGGAACTCCTTGTTCCCCCCTGATGGTTGATGTACGCAACAGTCGTCATGTTGTCTGATTGAAACCGTATGAACTTGGTCTTTGCTAGCTGAGGCCAAGCCTTGAGAGCATTGAAAATCGCTCTCAGTTCCAGAATATTTATCGGGAGAGTAGATTCTTCCCGAGACCAAAGACCCTGCGCTTTCAGGGGTCCCCAGACCGCGCCCCAGCCCACCAGACTGGCGTCGGTCGTGACAATGACCCACTCTGGTCTGCGGAAGCTCATCCCCTGTGACAGGTTGTCCAGGGACAGCCACCAACTGAGTGAATCTCTGGTCCTCTGATCTACTTGTATCGTCGGAGACAAGTCTGTATAGTCCCCATTCCACTGACTGAGCATGCACAGTTGTAATGGTCTTAGATGAATTTGCGCAAAAGGAACTATGTCCATTGCCGCTACCATCAAACCTATTACTTCCATGCACTGCGCTATGGAAGGAAGAGGAACAGAATGAAGTATTTGACAAGAGTTTAGAAGTTTTGATTTTCTGGCCTCTGTCAGAAAAATCCTCATTTCTAAAGAGTCTATTATTGTTCCCAAGAAGGGAACCCTTGTTGACGGAGATAGAGAACTTTTTTCTACGTTCACTTTCCACCCGTGAGATCTGAGAAAGGCCAGGACAATGTCCGTGTGGGCCTTTGCTTGTGGAAGGGACGACGCTTGAATCAGAATGTCGTCCAAGTAAGGTACTACTGCAATGCCCCTTGGTCTTAGCACCGCTAGAAGGGACCCTAGTACCTTTGTGAAAATTCTTGGAGCAGTGGCTAATCCGAACGGAAGTGCCACAAACTGGTAATGCTTGTCCAGGAATGCGAACCTTAGGAACCGATGATGTTTCTTGTGGATAGGAATATGTAGATACGCATCCTTTAAATCCACCGTGGTCATGAATTGACCTTCCTGGATGGAAGGAAGAATTGTTCGAATGGTTTCCATTTTGAACGATGGAACCTTGAGAAACTTGTTTAGGATCTTGAGATCTAAGTTTGGTCTGAATGTTCCCTCCTTTTTGGGAACTACGAACAGATTGGAGTAGAACCCCATCCCTTGTTCTACTAATGGAACAGGATGAATCACTCCCATTTTTAACAGGTCTTCTACACAATGTAAGAATGCCTGTTTTTTTATGTGGTCTGAAGACAATTGAGACCTGTGGAACCTCCCCCTTGGGGGAAGCCCCTTGAATTCCAGAAGATAACCTTGGGAGACTATTTCTAGCGCCCAAGGATCCAGAACATCTCTTGCCCAAGCCTGAGCGAAGAGAGAGAGTCTGCCCCCCCCCAGATCCGGTCCCGGATCGGGGGCCAACATCTCATGCTGTCTTGGTAGCAGTGGCAGGTTTCTTGGCCTGCTTTCCTTTGTTCCAGCCTTGCATTGGCCTCCAGGCTGGCTTGGCTTGAGAAGTATTACCCTCTTGCTTAGAGGACGTAGCACTTGGGGCTGGTCCGTTTCTGCGAAAGGGACGAAAATTAGGTTTATTTTTGGCCTTGAAAGACCTATCCTGAGGAAGGGCGTGGCCCTTGCCCCCAGTGATATCAGAAATAATCTCTTTCAAGTCAGGGCCAAACAGCGTTTTCCCCTTGAAAGGAATGTTAAGCAATTTGTTCTTGGAAGACGCATCCGCTGACCAAGATTTTAGCCAAAGCGCTCTGCGCGCCACAATAGCAAAACCAGAATTTTTCGCCGCTAACCTAGCCAATTGCAAAGTGGCGTCTAGGGTGAAAGAATTAGCCAATTTGAGAGCATGAATTCTGTCCATAATCTCCTCATAAGAAGAAGAATTATTATTGAGCGCCTTTTCTAGTTCATCGAACCAGAAACACGCTGCTGTAGTGACAGGAACAATGCATGAAATTGGTTGTAGAAGGTAACCTTGCTGAACAAACATCTTTTTAAGCAAACCTTCTAATTTTTTATCCATAGGATCTTTGAAAGCACAACTATCTTCTATGGGTATAGTGGTGCGTTTGTTTAGAGTAGAAACCGCCCCCTCGACCTTGGGGACGTCTGCCATAAGTCCTTTCTGGGGTCGACCATAGGAAACAATTTTTTAAATATGGGGGGAGGGACGAAAGGTATACCGGGCCTTTCCCATTCTTTATTTACAATGTCCGCCACCCGCTTGGGTATAGGAAAAGCTTCGGGGGGCCCCGGGACCTCTAGGAACTTGTCCATTTTACATAATTTCTCTGGAATGACCAAATTCTCACAATCATCCAGAGTAGATAACACCTCCTTAAGCAGAGCGCGGAGATGCTCCAATTTAAATTTAAATGTAATCACATCAGGTTCAGCTTGTTGAGAAATTTTCCCTGAATCTGAAATTTCTCCCTCAGACAAAACCTCCCTGGCCCCCTCAGACTGGTGTAGGGGCACTTCAGAACCAATATCATCAGCGTCCTCATGCTCTTCAGTATTTTCTAAAACAGAGCAGTCGCGCTTTCGCTGATAAGTGGGCATTTTGGCTAAAATGTTTTTGAAAGAATTATCCATTACAGCCGTTAATTGTTGCATAGTAAGGAGTATTGGCGCACTAGATGTACTAGGGGCCTCCTGTGTGGGCAAGACTGGTGTAGACGAAGGAGGGGATGATGCAGTACCATGCTTACTCCCCTCACTTGAGGAATCATCTTGGGCATCATTTTCTCTAAATTTTGTGTCACATAAATCACATCTATTTAAATGAGAAGGAACCTTGGCTTCCCCACATTCAGAACACAGTCTATCTGGTAGTTCAGACATGTTAAACAGACATAAACTTGATAACAAAGTACAAAAAACGTTTTAAAATAAACCGTTACTGTCACTTTAAATTTTAAACTGAACACACTTTATTACTGCAATTGTGAAAAAGTATGAAGGAATTGTTCAAAATTCACCAAAATTTCACCACAGTGTCTTAAAGCCTTAAAAGTATTGCACACCAAATTTGGAAGCTTTAACCCTTAAAATAACGGAACCGGAGCCGTTTTTATATTTAACCCCTTTACAGTCCCTGGTATCTGCTTTGCTGAGACCCAACCAAGCCCAAAGGGGAATACGATACCAAATGACGCCTTCAGAAAGTCTTTTCTATGTATCAGAGCTCCTCACACATGCATCTGCATGTCATGCTTCCCAAAAACAAGTGCGCAATAGAGGCGCGAAAATGAGACTCTGCCTATGATTAGGGAAAGCCCCTAGAGAATAAGGTGTCCAATACAGTGCCTGCCGGTTATTTTACATAATTCCCAAGATAAAAATAATTCCTCAAGGCTATGGAGTATAAAATATGCTTATATATAAATCGATTTAGCCCAGAAAATGTCTACAGTCTTAAAAGCCCTTGTGAAGCCCTTTTTTTCTTTCTGTAATAAAAATGGCTTACCGGATCCCATAGGGAAAATGACAGCTTCCAGCATTACATCGTCTTGTTAGAATGTGTCATACCTCAAGCAGCAAAAGTCTGCTCACTGTTCCCCCAACTGAAGTTAATTCCTCTCAACAGTCCTGTGTGGAAACAGCCATCGATTTTAGTAACGGTTGCTAAAATCATTTTCCTCTTACAAACAGAAATCTTCATCTCTTTTCTGTTTCAGAGTAAATAGTACATACCAGCACTATTTTAAAATAACAAACTCTTGATTGAATAATAAAAACTACAGTTAAACACTAAAAAACTCTAAGCCATCTCCGTGGAGATGTTGCCTGTACAACGGCAAAGAGAATAACTGGGGAAGGCGGAGCCTAGGAGGGATCATGTGACCAGCTTTGCTGGGCTCTTTGCCATTTCCTGTTGGGGAGGAGAATATCCCACAAGTAAGGATGACGCCGTGGACCGGACACACCTATGTTGGAGAAATTACTAAATTACTAACGGGACACAACCTAAACTGAGAACAAAACAGTGAGGTTAACTTATCTAAGGACAATATCTCCTTACCGCCACTCACAAGATACCAATGGTGTATATACCAATATGACGTTTATAAAAGTTTAATAGTTTTGAGCTTGTTATACTTATATTCAGTTTAGTTCATTTAACTTTATTTAATTAATGTCACAAGTATTTTTCACTCTAGCAAATGCTAATATTATTAATTCCCCAGGTGGGAAACAAAAAAGACGCAATCCCTTAGGAGGTTTACACTGAAAATGGAGGCTCTATGAATATATTGTCTGAATATGTTTACTAGCTTATTATTTACACCTTAGTAGAGGATGTGATATAAACCTCAGAGATAGGTGGTTATACCCATATGCTGCTCTAAAATAAGTTAGATCACTTCACTTTTCAATGTGTTGTTATCCCTTTTCTGTAACTGTATAGTACCATGCTGTCTCTCTCAATGTGGCTGGCGGCCGGAGCCACAGGAGTTGACTATATCGGAACAAAATAGAAGAAGGGGGATAATTCAAATATCGTGGGAGGCTCTAAATTCTATAAACTTATTTGTTACCAATTAGGCCTATAACCCATAATGACCAATATAGCATCCTGATCCTGCACTCCTAATGGGGTCCCTCTCAAAAGTTATAGCATACCTAATATCCCAAGTTTCCATATACTCAATATGACACATACCAACAGTTACAACTTCCATGGGGAGTTAGAAACTCTTGTTACTTTCTACCACCTAGCTTAATAATTTATTATGCACAATATAGTATCCCGATCCTGTATTCTCAGGGGGGTCCCTGTCTGATACACTGATATAGCTAAAATCCCCTGTTTATATATACATTTAATGTGACAACCACTTTCAGCCCTACATCGCTACATTCCCTTACAATCAATGATTCCGCTCCCTCTCCCTATAAGGAATATGCATAAATAAGGTACTGCGTAAAATAGTTAAGCATTATAAACAAAAGGTTTGGTTTTGGCCTTTTAATTATAAATCACATAACATTTAGGGGCCTATTTATCAAATGTCTTGCGGACCTGATCCAACAGTGCGGCTCAGGTCCTCAAGACATCGCTGAATGCGGAGAGCAATACGCTCTCCGTATTCAGCATTGCACCAGCAGCTCACAAGAGCTGCTGGTACAACGCCGCCCCCTGCAGACTCGCGGCCAATGGGACGCCAGCAGGGGGTGTCAATCAACCCGATCGTACTCGATCGGGTTGATTTCCGGCGATTCCTGTCTGCCTGCTCAGAGCAGGCAGACAGGGTTATGGAGCAGCGGTCTTTAGACCACTGCTTCATAACTGCTGTTTCTGGCGAATCTGAAGACTCACACTGGCCCACAAGCTCCATTCGGAGCTTGATACATAGGCTGTCAATGTATCTACCTTATAATATCCCTACATCCCTTTTTATGCACAAAGGGCCCAAGAGTGGTCTAAAATGTTGCCAACAGGGACTAAAACTGAGGACTGATGATTTAAATGTATAAAATGAGTGAAGAGCACTGTGTTATATCCTTGTTTAATTTTATAAATTCCTTTTTCTGTACGCTTTTCTATGACATTTGAATAAATGTTTTGTACAACTCCTCAATAAAAAATTATAACTTAAAATTTTTTTTTGAAAGGCTAAAGTTTCCTTAAATATGTACAGAAGTCAAATAGAGGAAAGGCAGAAAAACTGAGTTAACCAAGCCAAGAGATATTTATACTATAAAAAACAGGGATAAAACATGAAAATGCTAACATCCCTAAAAACACACCTTAATAAAGGACCGTAGACCAAATTTAAGATATGCAGACATGCTGCTTATAACAACTTTAGTAAAAAGTTTCTTCTACTGAAAGAGAGGGACAAAACAAGGAATGGCAATAGCCCCTAAAACATACATCTAATATGTATAACAGCAAAAGATAAGCAGACCTGATGCTTATAAAAATATCAAGAAAATACCTCTACTAAAAAAGGATAGGGATAGAGTAAATAATACCCAAACCAATACGTTAACTATGCACAGCAGTATACTTAAACTACACAGCAGAAAAAAGATAAACAGACATGTTGTTTATAACAATCTTCTGTCTAAAAAATTACTGCAAAGATAGGGATAAGTCATAAAAATGATAGAAATCCCTAAAAACATATTTAATAAGCATAGCAGGTAAAAGATAAAATAAGCAAACATAATGCTTAAGACAATATCAATATACACTTCTACTGAATAAAAATAGGAAAAAAAGAGAGATGCTAAAAATGCCCTTTAAACCTGGTATCCGCAACACAAAACAGCTTGCCCTCCGGCCGGTAGCTGTTTTTTACCCCTAGGGCCATACACAACATATTCAGAATATATATCTTCTACAGAAGAAGGAAAAGGACAAAAACATGAAAAAGTTTATAGTCCCTAAAAACATACGTAAACATGTATGGCAGCCAGAGGGAAGATAAGCAGATACAACACCTATAACATGTCAAGTAAATACCTTTTCACATATTTAAAAGAAAAGGTTAACAGAAAAAAAAATATCTTAAAGGGACATAATACTCATATGCTAAATCACTTGAAACTGATGCAGTATAACTGTAAAAAGCTGACAGGAAAATATCACCTGAGCATCTCTATGTAAAAAAGAAGATATTTTACCTCACAATTTCCTCAGCTCAGCAGAGTAAGTTCTGTGTAAAAAGTTATACTCAGCTGCTCCCAGCTGCAGGTAAAAAAATTAAAAAAAAAATATGAAGAAATGAACAGCAGCCAATCAGCATCAGCAGTGCTGAGGTCATGAACTCTTACTGTGATCTCATGAGATTTGACTTAACTCTCATGAGATTTCATAGTAAGCTTCCTTTACCTGATTGGTGAAATAATATGAGAGTGCACGATGCTAGTCCCTTCAGATGTCCCAGGACAAACACACTGAAATGCTGCTTAGAAATCCTTTACAATGGGAGGTGGCTACTGAGGAACGTTTGAGGTAAAATATCTTTCTTTTTTACATAGAGATGTTCAGGTGATATTTTCTAATCAGCTTTCTACAGCTATGCTGCATCACTTTCAAGTGTTTAAACATTTGGGTATTATGGCCCTTTAAGATTTAATGGAAAATACCATTAATATCCACAAGATGGCAATAGAAACTAGGGAATACCTGAAGAACAGGGAAAATAAGAAATAAATAGTGCTTAAAACAGGGAAGAACAACAAAGATCAACACAAAAATTAACAGAGGAAAGCAGAAAAATTCTGTTCCACACCTTTTAAACACACAATTATCTGTGTGCCCTTAGAATACATGAGGGACTATATACAGCAGTATCTCCCCAATGCAAATTCCCTATTTCAGCATGAGAATCAACCCACTAATCAAAAAACGAAGGCAAATTACTATCAGCCCACTTTGTATCGCCGGGTGCCAAAAAATAATATAAGAGGTAACTTTTACCTCCTCCTAGTGGTATTTCTAAACATCACCCAGAGCCTTTATAGCTCTTCCGCGCTACTTCCGACACCTCCAGAGAAGCCACTTAATGATAGGCGTCGTCCTACCAAGCAGTAGCCCGTGCTTGGAGTTCAATTAGAAGCGGCAGAAGAGACAGTCACACTTTAAGGATACTGCCGGCTCTGCTATAATAACTGTATGGCACAGCGCTGAAACAGTACACATGGCCCGCCGCCTATAGCGGAATTCATTACCGCTACCTGAAGGCCTTAAACTTAAGCTAGCAAAGAAGCGAGATTGTGCCAAAAAAAGATCCTGTGCCGTCGCTGGATCGGACATACTCTTATTTAGATATAAACTTTAGATAGGAGCAGACTAAGCCGAATGGGATGTAGCTATAAACCCCGCTGGCCATAAAAACTCCAAACGAGAGAGCTACTCTATCGGGTGCTGCACAGAAAATGGGACAAAGCGGCTATGCCGCAATCCTACCTCTCAGCATAGGGTATTATGAATACTATAAACCCCCAGACCAGATGGGGAACAAAATAGCAGACAGCGATAGCTGGGGAGCTAAAATGCAAAAACTCCATTGTAAGTTGCGTCATAAAAACCCAGAGGTTAGAGCTAGTACATGGACCCTCAGTATGCGATTCCTTACTCTCCACATAAAAAAGTAAATTTATGCTTACCTGATAAATTAATTTCTTCTATGGTACGACGAGTCCACGGATTCATCCTTTACTTGTGGGATATTATCCTCCTGCTAACAGGAAGTGGCAAAGAGCACCACAGCAGAGCTGTCTATATAGCTCCTCCCTTAGCTCCACCCCCAGTACAGGAAGAAAAAGGAGAAACTACAAGGTGCAGAGGTGACTGAAGTTTAAAATAAAAAAATATAATCTGTCTTAAAATGACAGGGACTGGCCGTGGACTCGTCGTACCATAGAAGAAATTAATTTATCAGGTAAGCATAAATTTACTTTTCTTCCATAAGGTACGACGAGTCCACGGATTCATCCTTTACTTGTGGGATACAATACCAAAGCTACAGGACAAGACAGATGGTTAAACAAAAGGCACCACTGCTTGAAGAACTTTTCTCCCAAAAATAGCCCCCGAAGAAGCAAAAGTATCAAATTTGTAAAATTTGGAAAAGGTATGAAGCGAAGACCAAGTCGCAGCCTTACAAATCTGTTCAACAGAAGCATCATTTTTAAAAGCCCATGTGGAAGCCACCGCTCTAGTAGAGTGAGCTGTAATCCTTTCAGGAGGCTGCTGTCCAGCAGTCTCGTATGCCAAACGGATTATGCTTTTCAGCCAAAAAGAAAGAGAGGTAGCCGTAGCTTTTTGATCTCTACGTTTTCCAGAATAGACAACAAACAAAGAAGAGGTTTGACGGAAATCTTTGGTCACTTGTAAGTAAAACTTCAAAGCACGAACCACGTCCAAGTTGTGCAACAGACGCTCCTTCTTAGAGGAAGGATTAGGACACAGAGAAGGAACAACAATTTCCTGATTGATATTCCTATTAGTAACAACCTTAGGAAGGAATCCAGGTTTGGTACGCAAAACCACCTTATCAGCATGGAAAACAAGATAAGGCGCGTCGCATTGCAATGCAGATAGTTCAGAAACTCTTCGAGCCGAAGAGATAGCAACTAAAAACAGAACTTTCCAAGATATAAGCTTAATATCTATGGAATGCATAGGTTCAAACGGAACCCCTTGAAGAACTTTAAGAACTAAATTCAAACTCCATGGCGGAGCAAACTGGTAATGCTTGTCCAGAAAGGCGAATCTGAGGAACTGGTGATGATCTTTGTGGATAGGGATGTGTAGATATGCATCCTTTAAGTCCACGGTGGTCATATATTGACCCTCCTGGATCATCGGCAAAATAGTCAGAATGGAATTTGTTTAGGATCTTGAGATCCAAAATTGGTCTGAAGGTTCCCTCTTTTTTTGGGAACCACAAACAGATTGGAGTAGAACCCCTGCCCCTGTTCTGTTTTCGGAACTGGGCAGATCACTCCCATGCTATATAGGTCTTCTACACAGCTTAAGAACGCCTCTCTTTTTGTCTGGTTTACAGACAATTGAGAAAGATGGAATCTCCCCCTTGGGGGAGAATCTTTGAAATCTAGAACCTGGTTTCTCAACAGCCGGGCCGTGGCCCAGTACCGGGCCGTGATAGCCCTGCTGGTGGGCCCTGACCTGTCATGCCCCCACTGCCCACTCTTACCACACTGCAAACCAGGTGCAGACTGAGACCAATCAAGGCCCCAGGAACACTGTCTCACACTGACCAAAATGTATTAAATGGTATGCAAATGTACATGGTAGCCTTCCTGCCCTGCCCCCAACAGGCCCCTCATCCTACAGAGCCAGGACCCCCAACATTAAGGGCCAGAGAAAGGGCACCCAACCTCCAGGGCCAGACCCCACACTCCATGGCCCTCACAGCGACAGACCCCTGCCAGGGCCCCCACTAAACCCACACTTATTTGCTTAGTTACTGATAGGGCAACTGAAAACTCCAGCTTAAGGAATGCACCAGGATCCGTGGAGATACCATTTGTGGGCCCCCCTACTTGCTGGTCCCTCGGCCCAGGTCCTATTTGCCTGGCTGATCAGCCCGCCCCTGCTGCTCACTATATATATATATATATATATATATATATATATATAAATAAACTACTGGGCCCCGGACATGTCTAGCTAAAATTTACCGGGCCTTGAGGTCACTTTGGTTGAGAACCACTGATCTAGAAGATACCCCTGGGTTACAATTTCTAAAGCCCAGGAGACCTGAACGTCTCTTGCCCAAGCCTGAGCGAAGAGAGAAAGTCTGCCCCCTACTAGATCCGGTCCCAGATCGGGGGCTACCCCTTCATGCTGTCTTGGTGGCAGCAGCGGGCTTCTTGGCCTGTTTACCCTTGTTCCAAGTCTGGTTAGGTCTCCAGACTGACTTGGATTGAGCAAAATTCCCCTCTTGCTTTGCAGCAGGGGAAGAGGTAGAGGGACCACCTTAGAAGTTTCGAACAAAAATTATTTTGTTTGATCCTCATCTTATTTGTCTTATCCTGAGGAAGGGCATGGCCTTTCCCTCCAGTGATGTCTGAAATGATCTCTTTCAGTTCAGGCACGAATAGGGTCTTACCCTTGAAAGGGATGGCTAAAAGCTTAGCTTTTGATGACACATCAGCAGACCAGGACTTAAGTCATAACGCTCTACACGCTAAAATGGCAAAACCTGAATTCTTCGCCGCTAATTTAGCCAGTTGAAAAGTGGCATCTGTAATGAAAGAATTAGCTAGCTTGAGAGCCCTAAAACTATCCAGAATATCATCTAATGGGGTCTCAACCTGAAGAGCCTCCTCCAGAGCCTCGAACCAAAAGGACGCTGCAGTAGTTACAGGAACAATGCACGCTATAGGTTGGAGAAGAAAACCTTGATGAACAAAAAAATTTCTTCAGGAGAACCTCTAAATTTTTTATCCATAGGATCTTTGAAAGCACAACTGTCCTCAATAGGTATAGTTGTACGCTTAGCCAGGGTAGAAATAGCTCCCTCCACCTTAGGGATCGTCTGCCACGAGTCCCGCATGGTGTCTGATATGGGAAACATTTTCTTAAAAGTAGGAGCTGGAGCGAACGGAATACCTGGTCTATCCCACTCCTTAGTAACAATGTCCGAAATCCTCTTAGGGACCGGAAAAACATCAGTGTAGGCAGGAACCTCTAGAAATCTGTCCATTTTACACAATTTCTCTGGAACTACAATAGGGTCACAATCATCCAGAGTCGCTAAAACCTCCCTGAGCAATAAGCGGAGGTGTTCTAGTTTAAATTTAAAAGCCGTTATATCTGAGTCTGTCTGAGGGAACATATTTCCTGAATCAGAAATCTCTCCCTCAGACAGCAAATCCCTCACCCCCAACTCAGAACATTGTGAGGGTACATCGGATATGTCTAATAAAGCGTCAGAGGGCTCAGCTTTTGTTCTCACACCAGACCTACTGCACTTCCCCTGCAACCCAGGCAGCTTAGATAAAACCTCTGTGAGGGTAGTATTCATAACTGCGGCCATATCTTGCAGGGTGAAATAATTAGATGCACTAGAAGTACTTGGCGTCGCTTGTGCGGGCGTTAATGGTTGTGACACTTGGGGAGAATTAGATGGCATAACCTGATTCCCTTCTGACTGAGAATCATCCTGCGACATACTTTTAGTAGCTAAAATATGTTCTTTGCAATTTATTGACCTTTCAGTGCATGAGGGACACATTCTAAGTGGGGGTTCCACAATGGCTTCTAAACATATTGAACATTGACTTTCCTCAATGTCAGACATGTTGAACAGGCTAGTAATGACTACAAACAAGCATGAAAACACTTTATTTAGTGAAAAAAATAATCTTAAAAAACGGTACTGCGCCTTTAAGAGAAAAAAAGCATACACATTCTGCAAAACAGCTTTAAAATGCACCAAATTTTTCAAAATTTTGCAAGCAGACACAATATAAGTAGTTAAGATTGCCCCACAAGGACATTTAACATTTAACCCTTTAATGTGCAAACCGGATTGAAATTAGGCCTAAATCCGGAAAAAAACACCATCAGCACCTTGCCACAGCCCTGCTGTGGCCCTACCTGCCCTCAGGGATAGTAAATATGGGGTTAAAGCTTCGATTTGGCCCAAAACATCCACCAGGACCCTCAGGAGTCAGAGCTTGCAGCGTGAAAATAATTGCGCATCTGAGGTGCGAAAATAGGCCCCGCCCATCTCACTTGATGTCTCTACAGCCTCAAAGAACCGCACCAGAGCAGTTTTAAACTAGCCATGTGGGTTCTGAGACCCAAAAAATAAGCCAAGTGTACCCTCAATAAAGTTGCCCAAAACGTTATTGCCCACAAAACGTTAACAGCACTCACATTGCACTCACATTGCCCACAAACATTTACAACTCAGTGTCAACCATTTTTGTAATTAGCCCCTTATGCAAGCTTAGTAATGCCCTTCTTATTAGCTCTTAGGATTACTGCTTACCCTTACCCTCATGGGGATACTGTCAGCCTTTCTGAAATATCAGTCTCTCCAGAAAAAATGACTGAACATACCTCACTGCTATACAGCATGAAAACGTTCCTCACACTGAAGTTTCTTGTACCCCTCAGCCTCTGTGGGAACAGCACTGGATCTTAGTTACAAATGCTAAGATCATCATCCTCCAGGCAGAAGTCTTCATCTGCTGCCTGAGAGTAAATAGTACACACCGGTACCATTTAAAACAACAAACTCTTGCTTGAAGAAATAAAAAACAAATATTCTATCACCTCTTTCACTTTACCCTTCCTAGTACTTAGAGTAGGCAAAGAGAATGCCTGGGGGGTGGAGCTAAGGGAGGAGCTATATAGACAGCTCTGCTGTGGTGCTCTTTGCCACTTCCTGTTAGCAGGAGGATAATATCCCACAAGTAAAGGATGAATCCGTGGACTCGTCGTACCTTATAGAAGAAATTATGACATTCACACCCTGTGGCTTAACTGCTTTAAAATATCAGCAGCACAAGAGCCCCTTGTGTAGCCATATTCAGTAAAAAAAAATAAAAAATGGTGCGCATAGAGATAGCCACCAAGGTTCCAGCACTGTAACACTTACAGAACGAAAGGGAAAGCTAATACAAATTGTGGTAATTCCTCCATAAGAATGGAGTAGCCGCCATGCCTGAGTATTAGTTGGGAAGACAAGTTAAAATTGCACCAAAGTAAATACCATATTTCTAACATATAAATCTCTGCAAAATCATATAGCGCATGAAGTGAAAAACACATGAGGAATCTGATTCTTTCTTTAATGCTGTGTCCCATAGCTAGTAAGCATTTCTAACCGTTAACAGGACCTTAAAGGAATAGAAAATGTAAGGGAAGTATCACTAACACAAATGATATCCGGTCCCCATACACCGTAAGCCTGGGTCATAACCTGTACATTAGACCCTTCAGCAGGCAATAAAAGCGGCACAATCCCTGACACTGGCGGAAAACTAGTTAGCTGCACAGCCAAACATATCTAATACTAGTAGATATATATTAAACATAGGAACCACTTATGAGGTTAGCAGGTCCCACCAGGTCCCTGAATCTTCAGTCCTCTCCATAATATTTCCTGTACCCAGAAAAAAAAATAATAAAAAAATATATATATATATATATATATATATATATATATATATATATACACAAAACACGGAAAGGGACTGCACTCTCAGACCGGACCGGGTACACATCCCATGACCCTGCAACATGCACAGCCCTGGGTGCAAAATAGCACTCTCATGAAGCTGCACTGTCCCCAGAGCCACAGGCAGTTAACCCCAGACAGGTCTGGGTGCAAGGCCCATAGGGAAAATTACAAAACAAATTAATACAGCACAAAGAGAAAGTCCAAAAGTGCAAAAACAGGGTGTTTTAATGTCCATTTAAGCCCTCTGCAGGAGTTGATCACATGGTAGCAAGGAAAAGAAATGCAAAAAACTAAATTTATGCTTACCTGATAAATTTCTTTCTCTTGTGGTGTATCCAGTCTACGGGTTCATCCATTACTTGTGGGATATTCTCCTTCCCAACAGGAAGTTGCAAAGAGGACACCCACAGCAGAGCTGTCTATATAGCTCCTCCCCTAACCCCCACCTCCAGTCATTCGACCGAAGACAAGTAAGAAAAAGGAGAAACTATAGGATGCAGTGGCGACTGTAGTTTTAAAAATAAAAACACCTGCCTTAAAGTGACAGGGCGGGCCGTGGACTGGATACACCACAAGAGAAAGAAATTTATCAGGTAAGCATAAATTTTGTTTTCTCTTGTAAGGTGTATCCAGTCCACGGGTTCATCCATTACTTGTGGGATACCAATACCAAAGCTTTAGGACACGGATGAAGGGAGGGACAAGGCAGGAACTTAAACGGAAGGCACCACTGGCTGTAAAACCTTTCTCCCAAAAATAGCCTCAGAAGAAGCAAAAGTATCAAATTTGTAAAATTTGGAAAAAGTATGAAGCGAAGACCAAGTCGCCGCCTTACAAATCTGTTCAACAGAGGCCTCATTTTTAAAAGCCCATGTGGAAGCTACCGCTCTAGTAGAATGAGCTGTAATTCTTTCAGGAGGCTGCTGGCCAGCAGACTCATAAGCTAAACGGATTATGCTTCTCAGCCAAAAAGAAAGAGAAGTTGCCGAAGCCTTTTGTCCTCTCCTCTGTCCAGAGTAGACAACAAACAATGCAGATGTTTGATGAAAATCCTTAGTATCTTGTAAGTAGAACTTTAAAGCACGAACCACGTCAAGATTGTGTAACAGGCTTCCTTCTTTGAAGAAGGATTAGGACACAGTGACGGAACAACAATTTCCTGATTGATATTCTTATTAGAAACCACCTTAGGAAGAAAACCAGGTTTGGTACGCAAAACTACCTTATCTGCATGGAAGACCAGATAAGGGGAATCACACTGTAAGGCAGATAATTCTGAAACTCTTCGAGCCGAAGAGATAGCTACTAAGAACAGAACCTTCCAAGATAAAAGCTTGATATCTATGGAATGCAAAGGTTCAAACGGAACCCCTTGAAGAACCTTAAGAACTAAATTTAAACTCCATGGCGGAGCAACAGGTTTAAACATAGGCTTGATTCTAATTAAAGCCTGACAAAACGCCTGAACGTCTGGATCATCTGCCAGACGCTTGTGCAAAAGAATAGACAGAGCAGAAATCTGTCCCTTTAAGGAACTAGCTGATAATCCCTTTTCCAATCCCTCTTGGAGAAAAGATAATATCCTAGGAATCCTGACCTTACTCTATGAGTAACCCCTGGATTCACAACAATGAAGATATTTACACCATATCTTATGATAGATTTTCCTAGTGACAGGCTTACGAGCCTGAATCAAGGTATCAATGACCGACTCGGAGAAACCTTGTTTTGATAAAATCAAGCGTTCAATCTCCAAGCAGTCAGACGCAGAGAAATTAGATTTGGATGTTTGAATGGACCTTGGAGAAGAAGATCCTGCCTCAGCGGCAGAGTGCATGGTGGAAGGGATGACATGTCCACCAGATCTGCATACCAAGTCCTGCGTGGCCACGTAGGTGCTATCAAAATCACCGAAGCTCTCTCCTGCTTGATCTTGGCAATCAGGCGAGGGAGTAGAGGAAATGGTGGAAACACATAAGCCAGGCTGAAGGACCAGGGCACTGCTACAGCATCTATCAACGCTGCCTGGGGATCCCTTGACCTGGACCCGTAACAAGGAAGCTTGGCGTTCTGACGAGACGCCATCAGATCCAGTTCTGGTTTGCCCCATAGTTGAATCAGCTGGGCAAATACCTCCGGATGGAGCTCCCGCTCCCCAGGATGAAAAGTCTGCCGACTTAGAAAATCCACCTCCCAGTTCTCTACTCCTGGGATATGGATAGCTGAGAGATGGCAAGAGTGAACCTCTGCCCATAGAATTATCTTGGAAACCTCCATCATTGCCAGGGGACTCCTTGTTCCCCCTTGATGGTTGATATAGGCTACAGTCGTGATATTGTCCGACTGAAATCTGATGAACCCGGCCGCAGCTAGTTGAGGCCAAGCCTGAAGAGCATTGAATATCGCTCTTAGTTCCAGAATGTTTATCGGAAGGAGGGCTTCCTCCTGAGTCCACGAACCCTGAGCCTTCAGGGAGTTCCAGACTGCACCCCAGCCCAGCAGGCTGGCATCTGTCGTCACTATAGTCCACTCTGGCCTGCGGAAACTCATTCCCCTGGACAGATGGACCCGAGATAACCACCAGAGAAGAGAATCCCTGGTCTCTTGATCCAGATCTAGCAGAGGAGACAAATCTGTGTAGTCCCCATTCCACTGATGGAGCATGCAAAGTTGCAGTGGTCTGAGATGTAGGCGGGCAAATGGAACTATGTCCATTGCCGCTACCATAAGACCGATTACTTCCATACACTGAGCCACTGACGGCCGTGAAATGGAATGAAGAGCACTGCAGGAGGTCAGAAGCTTTGATATCCTGACTTCCGTCAGAAAAAACATAATTTATGCTTACCTGATAAATTTATTTCTCTTGTAGTGTGTTCAGTCCACGGTTCATCCATTACTTATGGGATATATTCTCCTTCCCAACAGGAAGTTGCAAGAGGATCACCCAAGCAGAGCTGCTATATAGCTCCTCCCCTCACATGTCATATCCAGTCATTCGACCGAAACAAGACGAGAAAGGAGAAACCATAAGGTGCAGTGGTGACTGGAGTTTAATTTAAAATTTAGAACCTGCCTCAAAAAAAAGACAGGGCGGGCCGTGGACTGAACACACTACAAGAGAAATAAATTTATCAGGTAAGCATAAATTATGTTTTCTCTTGTTAAGTGTGTTCAGTCCACGGCCCGCCCTGAAGCGAAAGTGTCAAATTTGTAAAATTTGGAAAAAGTATGAAGTGAAGAGTAGACCAAGTTGCAGCCTTGCAAATCTGTTCAACAGAGGCCTCATTCTTAAAGGCCCAGGTGGAAGCCACAGCTCTAGTGGAATGAGCTGTAATTCTTTCAGGAGGCTGCTGTCCAGCAGTCTCATAGGCTAAAAAGCCAAAAAGAGAGAGAGAGGTAGCCGAAGCCTTTTGACCTCTCCTCTGTCCAGAGTAAACGACAAACAGAGAAGAAGTTTGTCTAAAATCTTTAGTTGCCTGTAAGTAGAACTTCAGAGCACGGACCACGTCTAGATTATGCAAAAGACGTTCCTTCTTTGAAGAAGGATTAGGACATAATGATGGAACAACAATCTCTTGATTGATATTCCTGTTAGAAACAACCTTAGGTAAAAACCCAGGTTTAGTACGCAGAACTACCTTATCTGAATGAAAGATCAGATAAGGAGAATCACAATGTAAGGCAGATAACTCAGATACTCTTCGAGCCGAGGAAATAGCCATCAAAAACAAAACTTTCCAAGATAAAAGCTTAATATCAATGGAATGAAGGGGTTCAAACGGAACACCCTGAAGAACTTTAAGAACCAAGTTTAAGCTCCACGGAGGAGCAACAGCTTTAAACACAGGCTTAATTTTAGCCAAAGCCTGACAAAAGGCCTGGACGTCTGGATGCTCTGCCAGACGTTTGTGTAAAAGAATAGACAGAGCTGAAATCTGTCCCTTTAGCGAACTAGCGGATAAGCCCTTTTCTAAACCCTCTTGTAGAAAAGCTAATATCCTAGGAATCCTAACCTAACTCCATGAGTAACTCTTGGATTCGCACCAATATAAATAAATATTTACGCCATATCTTATGGAAGAGACCATGGAGGACAGGACGACATGTCCACTAGGTCTGCATACCAGGTCCTGCGTGGCCACGCAGGCGCTATCAGAATTACCGATGCCCTCTCCTGTTTGATCCTGGCAATCAGCCGAGGTAGCAACGGAAATGGTGGAAACACATAAGCTATGTTGAAAACCCAAGGGGCTGCTAATGCATCTACCAGCACCGCTCCCGGGTCCCTGGACCTGGATCCGTAACAAGGAAGCTTCGCGTTCTGGCGAGATGCCATGAGATCCAGATCCGGTTTGCCCCAACGACGAATCAGTTGAGCAAATACCTTCGGGTGAAGTTCCCACTCTCCCGGATGAAAAGTCTGGCGACTTAGGAAATCCGCCTCCCAGTTCTCTACGCCTGGGATGTGAATCGCTGACAGGTGGCAAGAGTGAGACTCTGCCCAGCGAATTATCTTCGAGACTTCCAACATCGCTAGGGAACTCCTGGTTCCCCCTTGATGATTGATGTAAGCCACAGTCGTGATATTGTCCGACTGAAATCTGATGAACCTCAGCTTTGCTAACTGAGGCCAAGCCAGAAGAGCATTGAATATTGCTCTTAATTCTAGAATGTTTATTGGGAGGAGTTTCTCCTCCTGAGTCCACGATCCCTGAGCCTTCAGGGAATTCCAGACTGCTCCCCAGCCTAGAAGGCTGGCATCCGTTGTTACAATCGTCCAATCTGGCCTGCGAAAGGTCATTCCTTTGGACAGATGAACCGGTGACAACCACCAGAGAAGCGAATCTCTGGTCTCCTGGTCCAGATTTAGCAAAGGGGACAGATCTGAGTAATCCCCGTTCCATTGACTGAGCATGCATAGTTGCAGCGGTCTGAGATGCAGGCGCGCAAATGGCACTATGTCCATTGCCGCTACCATTAAGCCGATTACCTCCATGCACTGAGCTACCGATGGGCTTGGAATGGAATGAAGGACACGGCAAGCATTGAGAATCTTTGATAACCTGGACTCCGTCAGGTAAATCTTCATCTCTACAGAATCTATAAGAGTCCCTAGAAAAGGAACCCGTGTGAGTGGTAACAGAGAACTCTTTTCCACGTTCACTTTCCACCCATGCGACCTCAGAAATGCTAGAACTATCTCTGTATGAGACTTTGCATTCTGAAAACTTGACGCTTGTATCAGAATGTCGTCTAGGTACGGAGCCACCGCTATGCCTCGTGGTCTTAGTACCGCCAGAAGTGAGCCCAGAACCTTCGTAAAAATTCTCGGGGCCGTGGCTAACCCGAAGGGAAGAGCCACAAACTGGTAATGCCTGTCTAGAAAGGCAAACCTCAGGTACCGATAATGATCTTTGTGAATCGGTATATGAAGGTAAGCATCCGTGGTCATATATTGACCCTCTTGGATCATGGGTAGGATGGTTCGAATGGTTTCCATCTTGAACGATGGTACCCTTAGGAATTTGTTTAAGATCTTTAAGTCCAAGATTGGTCTGAAGGTTCCCTCTTTTTTGGGAACCACAAATAGATTTGAGTAAAATCCTTGTCCCTGTTCTGATCGCGGAACTGAGTGGATCACCCCCATGATTAAGAGGTCTTGTACACATTGTAGAAATGCCTCTCTCTTTACTAGGTTTGTCGATAACCTCGAAAGATGGAACCTCCCTTGTGGAGGAGAGGTTTTGAAATCCAGAAGGTATCCCTGAGATATAATCTTTAACGTCCAGGGATCCTGCACATCTCTTGCCCAAGCCTGGGCAAAGAGAGAAAGTCTGCCCCCCACTAAATCCGTCTCTGGATAGGGGGCCCTGACTTCATGCTGTCTTAGGGGCGGGAGTAGGCTTTCTGGTCTGCTTGCCCTTGTTCCATGACTGGTTGCCTTTCCAACCTTGTCTGTAACGAGCAGTAGTTCCTTCCTGTTTTGGTGCGGAGGAAGTCGATGCTGCTCCTGCCTTGAAGTTACGAAAGGCACGAAAATTAGACTGTTTGGCCTTTGGTTTGGCCCTGTCCTGAGGAAGGGCGTGGCCCTTACCTCCCGTAATGTCAGCAATAATTTCCTTCAAGCCGGGCCCGAATAAGGTCTGCCCTTTGAAAGGAATGTTAAGTAGTTTAGACTTGGAAGTTACATCCGCTGACCAGGATTTAAGCCAGAGCGCTCTGCGCGCCTGTATGGCGAATCCGGAATTTTTAGCCGTAAGTTTGGTTAGATGTACTACGGCATCTGAAACAAACGCATTAGCTTGCTTAAGGGTTCTAACTTTGCTCAAGGCCTCATCCAACGGCTCTGTGCGAATCGCCTCTTCCAGAGACTCAAACCAGAATGCCGCTGCAGCCGTGACAGGCACAATGCATGCAAGAGGCTGCAATATAAAACCCTGTTGAACAAACATTTTCTTAAGATAACCCTCTAATTTTTTATCCATTGGATCTGAGAAAGCACAGCTATCCTCCACCGGGATAGTGGTACGCTTGGCTAACGTAGAAACTGCTCCCTCCACCTTAGGGACCGTCTGCCATAAGTCTCGTGTGGTGGCGTCTATAGGGAACATTTTTCTAAATATCGGGGGAGGGGAAAAAGGCACACCGGGTCTATCCCACTCCTTACTGATAATTTCTGTAAGTCTTTTTGGTATAGGAAAAACGTCAGTACACACCGGTACCGCATAGTATCTATCCAACCTACACAATTTCTCTGGAATTGCCACCGTGTCGCAATCATTCAGAGCCGCTAATACCTCCCCTAGTAACACACGGAGGTTCTCAAGCTTAAATTTAAAATTTGAAATCTCTGAATCCGGTCTCCCCGAATCAGAACCGTCACCGACAGAATGAAGCTCACCGTCCTCATGTTCTGCAAGTTGTGACGCAGTATCAGACATGGCTCTCGTGTCATCAGCGCGCTCTGTCCTTAACCCAGAGCTATCGCGTTTGCCCCTTAATTCGGGCATATTATATAATACTTCTTTCATAACATTAGCCATATCATGTAAAGTGATTTGTAAGGGCCTAGATGTACTAGGTGTCTCAATCCTACGCATCTCCCGAGCGTGAGGCGCAGGTACTGACACGTGAGGAGAGTTAGGCGGCATAACTTCCCCCTCGTTGTCTGGTGATAGCTTCTTTATCGGTACAGATTGACTTTTATTCAAAGCAATATCAATACAATTGGTACACATCGTTCTATTGGGCTCCACATTGGCTTTTGAACATGATGAACAGTTTCCTCTGAATCAGACATGTTTAAAACAGACTTAGCAATGAAACTAACAAGCTTGGAAATCACTTTCAATAAGTTTTACAAGCAATATAAAAACGCTGCAGCGCTTCAAAAATACAGATATAATTAAACAATTCTTAACAAGAAGTGTACTATTAGCAGAGGATTGCACCCATTAGCAAAAGGATGATTAACCCCTCGATACCCAAAACGGATAAAACAGATATCAATTAAGATTTAACGCTTTTAATCACAGTCAGCACACTGTCACAGATCTGCTGTGACTGATTACCTCCCTCACAAATGAAATTTGCAGACCCCTGAGCTCTCTAGAGACGTCCTGGATCAAGGAGGAAGAAGCAGAAAGACTGTGCAATAATTTTAACTGCGCAACAAGGCGCTAAAACAAGGGCCCTCCCACTCCAATCACAACAGTGGGAGCCCTGATATAACGGTTTCCATGCAGAAAAATATGTTAGCCATGTGGAAAAAATCATGCCCAAAGCGATTTATCACCAAAGTACCTCACAAAAAACGAATAACATGCCAGTAAACGTTTTATTAAAAAACAGAATTTATGTTTACCTGATAAATTTCTTTCTCCAACGGTGTGTCCGGTCCACGGCGTCATCCTTACTTGTGGGATATTCTCTTCCCCAACAGGAAATGGCAAAGAGCCCAGCAAAGCTGGTCACATGATCCCTCCTAGGCTCCGCCTACCCCAGTCATTCGACCGACGTTAAGGAGGAATATTTGCATAGGAGAAACCATATGGTACCGTGGTGACTGTAGTTAAAGAAAATAAAATATCAGACCTGATTAAAAAAACCAGGGCGGGCCGTGGACCGGACACACCGTTGGAGAAAGAAATTTATCAGGTAAACATAAATTCTGTTTTCTCCAACATAGGTGTGTCCGGTCCACGGCGTCATCCTTACTTGTGGG
Source organism: Bombina bombina (assembly GCF_027579735.1). Classification (NCBI taxonomy): domain Eukaryota; kingdom Metazoa; phylum Chordata; class Amphibia; order Anura; family Bombinatoridae; genus Bombina; species Bombina bombina. The sequence continues at coordinate 211,550,156 of NC_069504.1, read as the reverse complement.
AACCAATACCAAAGCTTTAGGACACGGATGAAGGGAGGGAGCAAATCAGGTCACCTAAATGGAAGGCACCACGGCTTGCAAAACCTTTCTCCCAAAAATAGCCTCAGAAGAAGCAAAAGTATCAAACTTGTAAAATTTGGTAAAAGTGTGCAGTGAAGACCAAGTCGCTGCCCTACATATCTGATCAACAGAAGCCTCGTTCTTGAAGGCCCATGTGGAAGCCACAGCCCTAGTGGAATGAGCTGTGATTCTTTCGGGAGGCTGCCGTCCGGCAGTCTCGTAAGCCAATCTGATGATGCTTTTAATCCAAAAAGAGAGAGAGGTAGAAGTTGCTTTTAGACCTCTCCTTTTACCTGAATAAACAACAAACAAGGAAGATGTTTGTCTAAAATCCTTTGTAGCATCTAAATAGAATTTTAGAGCGCGAACAACATCCAAATTGTGCAACAAACGTTCCTTCTTTGAAACTGGTTTTGGACACAGAGAAGGTACGATAATCTCCTGGTTAATGTTTTTGTTAGAAACAACTTTTGGAAGAAAACCAGGTTTAGTACGTAAAACCACCTTATCTGCATGGAACACCAGATAAGGAGGAGAACACTGCAGAGCAGATAATTCTGAGACTCTTCTAGCAGAAGAAATCGCAACTAAAAACAAAACTTTCCAAGATAATAACTTAATATCAACGGAATGTAAGGGTTCAAACGGAACCCCCTGAAGAACTGAAAGAACTAAATTGAGACTCCAAGGAGGAGTCAAAGGTTTGTAAACAGGCTTGATTCTAACCAGAGCCTGAACAAAGGCTTGAACATCTGGCACAGCTGCCAGCTTTTTGTGAAGTAATACCGACAAGGCAGAAATCTGTCCCTTCAGGGAACTTGCAGATAATCCTTTCTCCAATCCTTCTTGAAGGAAGGATAGAATCCTAGGAATCTTAACCTTGTCCCAAGGGAATCCTTTAGATTCACACCAACAGATATATTTTTTCCAAATTTTGTGGTAAATCTTTCTAGTCACAGGCTTTCTGGCCTGAACAAGAGTATCGATCACAGAATCTGAGAATCCTCGCTTCGATAAAATCAAGCGTTCAATCTCCAAGCAGTCAGCTGGAGTGAAACCAGATTCGGATGTTCGAACGGACCCTGAACAAGAAGGTCTCGTCTCAAAGGTAGCTTCCAAGGTGGAGCCGATGACATATTCACCAGATCTGCATACCAAGTCCTGCGTGGCCACGCAGGAGCTATCAAGATCACCGACGCCCTCTCCTGCTTGATCCTGGCTATCAGCCTGGGGATGAGAGGAAATGGCGGGAACACATAAGCTAGTTTGAAGGTCCAAGGTGCTACTAGTGCATCCACTAGAGCCGCCTTGGGATCCCTGGATCTGGCCCCGTAGCAAGGAACTTTGAAGTTCTGACGAGAGGCCATCAGATCCATGTCTGGAATGCCCCACAGGTGAGTGACTCGGGCAAAGATTTCCGGATGGAGTTCCCACTCCCCCGGATGCAATGTCTGACGACTCAGAAAATCCGCTTCCCAATTTTCCACTCCTGGGATGTGGATAGCAGACAGGTGGCAGGAGTGAGACTCCGCCCAAAGAATAATTTTGGTTACTCTTCCATCGCTAGGGAACTCCTTGTTCCCCCCTGATGGTTGATGTACGCCACAGTCGTCATGTTGTCTGATTGAAACCGTATGAACCTGGTCCTCGCAAGCTGGGGCCAGGCCTGGAGCGCATTGAATATCGCTCTCAGTTCCAGAATATTTATCGGTAGAAGAGATTCTTCCCGAGACCAAAGACCCTGAGCTTTCAGGGATCCCCAGACCGCGCCCCAGCCTATCAGACTGGCGTCGGTCGTGACAATGACCCACTCTGGTCTGTGGAACATCATCCCTTGAGACAGATTGTCCAGGGACAGCCACCAACGGAGTGAGTCTCTGGTCCTCTGATTTACTTGTATCTTCGGAGACAAGTCTGTATAGTCCCCATTCCACTGACTGAGCATGCACAGTTGTAATGGTCTTAGATGAATGCGCGCAAAAGGAACTATGTCCATCGCCGCCACCATCAACCCGATCACTTCCATGCACTGAGCTATGGAAGGAAGAGGAACGGAATGAAGTATCCGACAAGAGTCCAGAAGCTTTGTTTTTCTGGCCTCTGTTAGAAAGATCCTCATTTCTAAGGAGTCTATAATTGTTCCCAAGAAGGGAACCCTTGTTGACGGGGATAGAGAACTCTTTTCCACGTTCACTTTCCAGCCGTGAGATCTGAGAAAGGCCAGGACAATGTCCGTGTGAGCCTTTGCTTGAGGAAGGGACGACGCTTGAATCAGAATGTCGTCCAGGTAAGGTACTACTGCAATGCCCCTTGGTCTTAGCACCGCTAGAAGGGACCCTAGTACCTTTGTGAAAATCCTTGGAGCAGTGGCTAATCCGAAAGGAAGCGCCACGAACTGGTAATGTTTGTCCAGGAATGCAAACCTTAGGAACCGATGATGTTCCTTGTGGATAGGAATATGTAGATACGCATCCTTTAAATCCACCGTGGTCATAAATTGACCTTCCTGGATGGAAGGAAGGATAGTTCGAATGGTTTCCATCTTGAACGATGGGACCTTGAGAAATTTGTTTAAGATCTTGAGATCTAGGATTGGTCTGAACGTTCCCTCTTTTTTGGGAACTATGAACAGATTGGAGTAGAACCCCATCCCTTGTTCTCTTAATGGAACAGGATGAATCACTCCCATTTTTAACAGGTCTTCTACACAATGTAAGAACGCCTGTCTTTTTATGTGGTCTGAAGACAACTGCGACTTGTGGAACCTCCCCCTTGGGGGAAGTCCCTTGAATTCCAGAAGATAACCCTGGGAGACTATTTCTAGCGCCCAAGGATCCAGAACATCTCTTGCCCAAGCCTGAGCGAAGAGAGAGAGTCTGCCCCCCACCAGATCCGGTCCCGGATCGGGGGCCAATATTTCATGCTGTCTTGGTAGCAGTGGCAGGTTTCTTGGCCTGCTTTCCCTTGTTCCAGCCTTGCATTGGTCTCCAAGCTGGCTTGGCCTGAGAAGTATTACCCTCTTGCTTAGAGGACGTAGCACCTTGGGCTGGTCCGTTTTTACGAAAGGGACGAAAATTAGGTCTATTTTTTGCCTTGAAGGGCCGATCCTGAGGAAGGGCGTGGCCCTTACCCCCAGTGATATCAGATATAATCTCTTTCAAGTCAGGACCAAACAGCGTTTTCCCCTTGAAAGGAATGTTTAGTAGCTTGTTCTTGGAAGACGCATCAGCCGACCAAGATTTCAACCAAAGCGCTCTGCGCGCCACAATAGCAAACCCAGAGTTCTTAGCCGCTAACTTAGCCAATTGCAAAGAGGCGTCTAGAGTGAAAGAATTAGCCAATTTGAGAGCATTGATTCTGTCCATAATCTCCTCATAAGGAGGAGAGTCACTATCGAGCACCTTAAGCAGTTCATCAAACCAGAAATATGCGGCTGTAGTGACAGGGACAATGCATGAAATGGGTTGTAGAAGGTAACCCTGCTGAACAAACATCTTTTTAAGCAAACCTTCTAATTTTTTATCCATAGGATCTTTGAAAGCACAACTAACCTCTATGGGAATAGTGGTGCGTTTGTTTAAAGTAGAAACCGCTCCCTCGACCTTGGGGACTGACTGCCATAAGTCCTTTCTGGGGTCGACCATAGGAAACAATTTTTTAAATATGGGGGGAGGGACGAAAGGAATACCGGGCCTTTCCCATTCTTTATTAACAATGTCCGCCACCCGCTTGGGTATAGGAAAAACTTCTGGGAGCCCCGGCACCTCTAGGAACTTGTCCATTTTACATAGTTTCTCTGGGATGACTAAATTTTCACAATCATCCAGAGTGGATAATACCTCCTTAAGCAAAATGCGGAGATGTTCCAATTTAAATTTAAATGTAATCACATCAGATTCAGCCTGCTGAGAAATGTTCCCTAAATCAGTAATTTCTCCCTCAGACAAAACCTCCCTGGCCCCCTCAAATTGGGTTAGGGGCCCTTCAGAGATATTAATATCAGCGTCGTCATGCTCTTCAGTAACTAAAACAGAGCATCCACGCTTACGCTGACAAGGGTTCATTTTGGCTAAAATGTTTTTGACAGAATTATCCATTACAGCCGTTAATTGTTGCATAGTAAGGAGTATTGGCGCGCTAGATGTACTAGGGGCCTCCTGAGTGGGCAAGACTCGTGTAGACGAAGGAGGGAATGATGCAGTACCATGCTTACTCCCCTCACTTGAGGAATCATCTTGGGCATCATTGTCATTATCACATAAATCACATTTATTTAAATGAATAGGAATTCTGGCTTCCCCACATTCAGAACACAGTCTATCTGGTAGTTCAGACATGTTAAACAGGCATAAACTTGATCAGAAAGTACAAAAAACGTTTTAAAATAAAACCGTTACTGTCACTTTAAATTTTAAACTGAACACACTTTATTACTGCAATTGCGAAAAAACATGAAGGAATTGTTCAAAATTCACCAAATTTTCACCACAGCGTCTTAAAGCCTTGAAAATATTGCACACCAATTTTGGAAGCTTTAACCCTTAAAATAACGGAACCGGAGCCGTTTTAAGCTTTAAACCCCTTTACAGTCCCTGGTATCTGCTTTGCTGAGACCCAACCAAACCCAAAGGGGAATACGATACCAAATGACGCCTTCAGAAGTCTTTTATGAGTATCAGAGCTCCTCTCACATGCGACTGCATGCCATGCCTCTCAAAAACAAGTGCGCAACACCGGCGCGAAAATGAGACTCTGCCTATGCTTTGGGAAAGCCCCTAAAGAATAAGGTGTCTAAAACAGTGCCTGCCGATATTATTAAATCAAAATACCCAGAATAAATGATTCCTCAAGGCTAAATAAGTGTTAATATCAATCGATTTAGCCCAAAAAAAGTCTACAGTTTAAATAAGCCCTTGTGAAGCCCTTATTTACAATCGTAATAAACATGGCTTACCGGATCCCATAGGGAAAATGACAGCTTCCAGCATTACATCGTCTTGTTAGAATGTGTCATACCTCAAGCAGCAAGAGACTGCAAACTGTTCCCCCAACTGAAGTTAATTGCTCTCAACAGTCCTGTGTGGAACAGCCATGGATTTTAGTTACGGTTGCTAAAATCATTTTCCTCATACAAACAGAATTCTTCATCTCTTTTCTGTTTCTGAGTAAATAGTACGTACCAGCACTATTTGAAAATAACAAACTCTTGATTGAATAATGAAAAACTACAGTTAAACACTAAAAAACTCTAAGCCATCTCCGTGGAGATGTTGCCTGTACAACGGCAAAGAGAATGACTGGGGTAGGCGGAGCCTAGGAGGGATCATGTGACCAGCTTTGCTGGGCTCTTTGCCATTTCCTGTTGGGGAAGAGAATATCCCACAAGTAAGGATGACGCCGTGGACCGGACACACCTATGTTGGAGAAAACAACATTTCTCAATGTCATGCAAAGCTATCACTAAGCCTGCTACCAGTCGCTACCACTGCAGAGAAGGCTTAAGTATTATTTCAGTGTTAACAGTATTTTCTCAGTCAAATTCTAGTCCCTAGAATATAACTCGACTGCGCATACATTTATCAGCCTGATACCAGTTGCTACTACTGCATTTAAGGCTGTACTTACATCATACGGTAACAGCAGTATTTTCTTAGTCAATTACATTCCCAGAAAATAAAGTACCGCACATACCTCATTTGCGGAGGACCCCGCATGCTATTCCCAGTCTGAAGTTACCCCACTCCTCAGAATGTCGAGAACAGCCAGTGGATCTTAGTTACGCCTGCTAAGATCATAGATAAAAAACGCAGGCAGTTTCTTCTTCCAAATACTGCCTGAGATAGAAAAACAGCACACTCCGGTGCCATTTAAAATAACAAACTTTTGATTGAAGAATAGTTAAGTAAAAACTCCAGCTCCTCTCGCGACCTCCTTCTTTGTTGAGGGTTGCAAGAGAATGACTGGATATGACATATGAGGGGAGGAGCTATATAGCAGCTCTGCTTGGGTGATCCTCTTGCAACTTCCTGTTGGGAAGGAGAATATATCCCATAAGTAATGGATGACCCGTGGACTGAACACACTTAACAAGAGAAAAAGAGAAGAAAACAGGGCGCAACCCCTCTAAGTGTAATATGTTGATTAAAATAATATATTTATTACATTTCACAAATGCACACTCACAGAATAAAACCTCAAACAATATGAGGTATGATAACAGCACTTACGGAACAGCAAAGGTCTCTCAAAGCGTTTTAACTGCAGAATACAAACAGTTAACTGTATCTGGATATCCGGTGTATGATGTGTGTTCTCACTCGTGTCAGATGACACAACTTACGGATTCCTGCAGTTAAAACGCTTTGAGAGACCTTTGCTGTTCCCCAAGTGCTGTTATCATACCTCATATTGTTAGAGGTTTTATTCTGTGAGTGTGCATTTGTGAAATGTAATAAATATATTATTTTAATCAACATATTACACTTAGAGGGGTTGAGCCCTGTTTTCTTCTCCTTTTTATTTCTTGTAGCCGATCCGGTCTCCAGAACCTTGTAACATTTGTGGCAGCAACCTTTCAAATATCCTGTGCATCATATATGTCATTCCAAGGCAGCATATCCTTTTTTTGTTACAGTTAAAATCTATAACCATTTTGAGTTTCTTATTTCTTGGAGTGTGGGGCGCTTTTATTCTTTGTATGTTTTATTTATTTGTTTAAACTGGAAAGTTGTTTAAAATTGTATGTTCTACCTAAATCATAAAAGAAAATGCTGAAGTTTCTTGTCCATTTAAGTGTATCTAGCATGCAACATTATGTGTAGGAATAATTATACCATATTGACCATGCACTCTATTTTATATACTACAGTGGTGTTTTTCAAATGATGAATATAACAATAAAAAACCACAGGAGAGTTTTGTGACTAGTGTTCTGATTTGGAGACTATACTAGACAGAAGATCCAATAAAGATCAAAGTAAAACTTTATCCTGACAAAAGAAGAGCTGGGAAAAGTATTTATAGAAGAGTATATTTAATTGCCTGTTTATCTAAAAATAATATCACTAGAAAGTAAGTCATCCCAGCTAAATATTTGAGGTTCATTAATTCAAATTGTGGACCTTAAAGGGACAGTCTAGTCGAAATGAATCTCTCTTGATTCAGATAGGGCATGCAATTTTAAACAACTTTCCAATTTACTTTTGTCATCAAATTTGCTTTGTTCTCTTGGTATTCTTTGTTTAAAGCTAAATCTAAGTAGGCTCATATGCTAATTTCTAAGCCCCTGAAGGTCACCTCTTATCTCAGTGCATTCTGACTGTTTTTCACAGGTAAACAGCACTAGTTCATGCCATATAGATAACATTGTGCTCACACCTGTGGAGTTATTTATGAGTCAGCACTGATTGGCTAAAATGCAAGTCTGCCAAAAGAACTGAAATAAGGGGACAGTCTGCAGAGGCTTAGATATAAGGTAATCACAGAGGTAAAACGTATATTAATATAACTGTGTTGGAGTTCTATTACCTAATGGATAGAATCCATGGTCTGTGGTGCCCGACGAAATGGCTTTGGAATCTCCAGACAGTCCCACAACAGAGAGATCTTGCATATATTATGTCCAAAACAGAAGTTATTTATTGGAAACACTTGCCTCTCACGTTACGGTTTTAAGAAGCTAGCTATACCTCCAGTGCTATACCCTAAAGGTTTGTGAGTCAAATGAACGTTGAGTTAAACTAGGCTCCAAAGGCATATTACCTGGCACTTACTAGGGATGCCAAGCAAGTAAAAGAAGCCTATGAAAATTGTGTGCACATGTCTGTAGAACTATATGGTAGAAGTTTTGCAAGAATGCTTTTGAGCACTAGATGACAGCAGTGTTTACTCAATATAGAACATTATCATTCTTCAAAACATGTTGTGCTTCAGACACATGCACACTCTTGAGCCTACCTACCAGCTTTTCAACAAAGGATACTAAGACAACAAATAAAATTTGCTAACAGGAGTAAATTGGAAAGCTTATGTTTAGGTTTCACGTTCCTTTAAGGATCACACGAGGAGAAATACAAAAGCTGAGGTGTCAAAGAATAACCACAAATTACTTAACTCTGCCAGAGGATCCCTTGTTTTGCCCTGTATAAAAGGAAACATATCATTTTGTCTGGATTTCTCACTTATCTGCTGTAGTTTTCCAACTAGTCTGGAACTTACCATGTAGAAATAGTAACTTAATCTCTTAAATACTATTAACATATTCATTATTATTATTATCGGTTATTTGTAGAGCGCCAACAGATTCCGCAGCGCTAATATTTACACATTTAGGGATATAGCCCATTTGTTATCTGCAATACATACTGCATTAATTTAACCCCCATTACCCATAACCAAGTGTAACAATGATTTAACCTCATTGAATGCCAGAAACATGGGCAGTCAAGGGGTTAAATCACTGATGTGTGACATCAGCAGCACTGATTGACCTCTTGATTACCTATAATACACAAAGCAGGGATTTAAAGGGACATTGTACACTAGATGTTTTCCTTATTTTTTAGGAACATTGTGCTGATTTTCAGACTCCTAACCAAGCCCCACAGTGCCAGATGTATACACACATTTACAGACTCCTGCTGGCTCCAGTTTATGTTGTCTGTCTTTTCATATGCGGGGGGGGGGGGGGGGGGGGGTCTGTCTGCTCTTTTTGCTCTCAAGCCTATTTCAGTGGGTGTTCCAGTCAACCTCATCAACAGTGCTAAACTTTTTTGCTTCTAATTAAGTTTTTAAAGGTTTTATACTCGATTTATAGATCAGTATCTGTGCATATTTTTCTTTATAGTAGTGTCTATTACATGCAGTTATGTGAAAATTGGTGTACACTGTCCCTTTAAGCAAGTTGATTGCCCACAATGCACAAAGTAGTGATTTAACACTGGACATAATGCTTTAAAGGGACACTCGAGTCAAAATAAACTTTTATGATTCAGAAAGAGCATGCAGTTTTAAGACACTTTCCAATTTACTTCCATTATCAAATTTTGCACAGTCTTTTTATATTCACACTTTCTAGGGGGGGGGGGGGGAATCACACTGAGCATTTGCATATGTATACTAGTCCGTGATTGGCTGATGTTTGTCACATGATACAGGGGGCTGGATAATGGGAGAAAATAAAAACAATTGTCATTAAAAAAAATATACTGCTCATTTGAAATGCAGAGTAAGTGTTATTGTATTGTCTTTTTATTATGCATGTGTCAATTATGCAATTCTATTGAGTGGTCCTTTAAGAATGGTTTAACCACCTCAATTTTCCGATTACCTGTCTTGTGATTTGCAGTACCATACACAGGGAGTAGAATGCGAAGGAGAGGGCTGATGATCAAAGTGGCAAGTGGCCAGACTACTCTCTGTAAAGGGGGGAGGCGTATCTCTGACCCCTGCACCTTTTAGTCAACCCCCACTCCAAGGTCAAAGGCAGAGGTTGACAAATTTATATGACATTTAGGAGCCAGCTAGAATATTGTTGAGCCAACCATAGCATTTTACACACCAGGGAAGGATTTTACATATAAATATCAGTGGAATCGGATATAAAAGTTTAGGTTCTAAATCCTTCCACTTTAATTGGGGTATGGGATGCTAAATTTGTGGGATGGTAATTTACTTGCAATTCCTTATATACAGTGTAATCCCTCATATACAGGTAAACAAAAAGAGTGAAGATGTGGTAACAACTACGGAAAGTAGGTTACCCTAAAAACCTAGGGCTACCTCACATTTCAGTTGAAAAAACGTAGTAACAACAACAATATTTAGTCTATGAAGAAGTTTGTTACAACCAGTCATATTGACTACAAAATGTGATATATCCCTTAGTCTGTAGATGCCTCCTTCTTTATAAAGCCACAAAGGACCATATCGCTGCATTGGGTATTGATTTAAAGCTCCGTGAATGACAGTAACATGCTGATCTCTTTGAGAACAACATTTATTTAGATGCTGGTGAGCATTTCAGGAGAATGATTTTTTAAGGATGTAGGAAGTGAGTCAGCTAGATACTGTACAGGGAGGGAATAGGAGATGTGACACTATATACCAGGCATGTTGTTATCTGTGACACGGCAACAAGAAGAGGACAGAAGGGCAGTGCACCACCCTCTCCACTTCATATGGCTTCAGCCACAGTCCAAAGCCACCACACCAACAGGAGAATTAGGATCTGAAGTAAATTAGAAAAGGAAATTATGTAATAAATTCTAGTTAACCTGCAAAGTCTGTCTAGAAGAATGGAACAAACTGGCCTACCCAAGAAACAAAACACATCACAAAGTAAACATGGCTTACACAGCAGGAAAATAAAAAATATAGGACCTATAATTTAGTAAGGGAAATAATGCTATTCAGACTTAACCCCAGATAGGAACAAAGTATGTTGTCATTTAACCCCTTGAGTGCTAACGACGGCTCTGAGCCGTCACAGAGTTTCCCACTCTGGTGCCAACGACGTCGCTAGCACTCTCCCACATTGAGGGAGATCTGGGGGCTCCCACCCGCTCCTACCCCGGCGATCAGAACTGCATAGTGACAGGCATCGCCGGTGCTTCCCGTTTTGCACGGTGACGTCACGCGCAATGACGTGATGACGTCACCGCGCAACTTTATTAACAAACTGACAATACAAAGTATAGGGAAAGGGGGCATGCTTCTTAGATGCCTGTATCTCAAGCATCTAAGCAGCTACAGACCCCCAAGACCCACCATTGGAAAGGTAATCGCCTAACCTTTCCAATGATGTAAGTCTTGGGGATCTGAAAAAAAAAAAAGTTAAAAAAAAAAAAAAAAATTCAAAAATTCAAATTAAGAAAAAACCTTCAATCACCTTAGCACCTAGGTGGGAAAGTGCTTAGCACTCAAAGGGTTAATTTAGGAGTGCAGGGCCATAAGGGAGAAGTGTATCTTTGCATTCTACTAAAAAAGTAAATTTATGCTTACCTGATAAATTAATTTATTTTACGGTATGACGAGTCCACGGATTTCATCCTTACTTATGGGATATTAACCTCCTGCTAACAGGAAGTGGCAAAGAGCACCACAGAGCTGTATATATATCTCCTCCCTTCCCTCCACCCCCAGTCATTCGACCAAAGGTTTAGGAAGAAAAAGGAAAAGCTAAAGGTGCAGAGGTGACTGAAGTTTACAAAAAATAAATAAATCTGTCTTAAAATAACAGGGTGGGCCGTGGACTCGTCATATTGTAAAAGAAATTAATTTATCAGGTAAGCATAAATTTCCTTTCTTTTACAAAGATATGACGAGTCCACGGATTTCATCCTTACTTATGGGCTACCAATACCAAAGCTATAGGACACCGATGAAAGGGAGGGACAAGAAAGGAACCTAAACGGAAGGCACCACTGCTTGAAGAACCTTTCTCCCAAAAACAGCCTCATAAGAAGCAAAAGTATAAAATTTGTAAAATTTGGAAAACGTATGAAGAGACGACCAAGTTGCAGCCTTACAAATCTGTTCAACAGAAGCATAGTTTTTAAAAGCCCATGTGGAAGCCACAGCCCTAGTAGAATGAGCTGCAATTCTTTCAGGAGGCTGCTGTCCAGCAGTCTCATATGCCAGGCGGATGATACTCCTCAGCCAAAAAGAAAGAGAGGTAGCCCTAGCTTTCTGACCCCTACGCTTTCCAGAATAAACAATGAATAATGAAGATGATTGACGGAAATCCTTAGTCGCCTGTAAGTAAAACTTCAAGGCACGGACCATGTCCAGGTTATGTAACAGACGCTCCTTCTTAGAAGAAGGATTAGGACACAAGGAAGGAACAACAATTTCCTGATTAATATTCTTATTTTAAACAACCTTAGGAAGAAATCCAGGTTTGATACGCAAAACCAGCTTATCAGAATGGAATATAAGATAAGGTGAATCACATTGTAACGCTGAAAGCTCAGAAACTCTACGAGCAGAAGAAATAGCAACCAAAAACAAAACTTTCCAAGATAACAATTTAATATCTATGGAATGCATGGGTTCAAACGGAACCCCTTGAAGAACTCTAAGAACTAAATTTCAACTCCAGGGAGGAGTAAATGGTCTAAATACAGGCTTAATTCTGGTTAGAGCCTGACAAAAAGAATGAACATCAGGCACATCTGCTAAACGTTTGTGAAGCAAAATTGACAAAGAAGAAATCTGTCCCTTTAAGGAACTTGCTGATAACCCTTTCTCCTATCCTTCTTGGAGAAAAGACAGAATCCTGGGAATCCTAACTTTACTCCATGAGTAGCCCTTGGATTCACACCAATAAAGATATTTACGCCATATCTTATGATAGATTTTTCTAGTGACAGGCTTACGTGCCTGTATCAAAGTATTGATGACCGAATCTGAGAATTCCCGCTTAGATAAAATCAAGCGTTCAATCCCCAAGCAGTCAGTTGCAGAGAATTTAGATTTGGATGCTGGAAAGGTCCTTGGATGAGAAGGTCCTGTCTCAAAGGAAGTTTCCATGGTGGCAGAGAGGACATGTCCACTAGATCCGCATACCAAATCCTGCGTGGCCACGCAGGCGCTATCAGGATTACTGAAGCTCTCTCCTGTTTGATCCGAGCAACCACGCGTGGAAGGAGAGGAAACGGTGGAAACACATAAGCTAGGCTGAACGACCAAGGCATCTATCAGTTCGGCCTGGGAATCCCTTGACCTGGATCCGTAACGTGGAAGCTTGGCATTCTGTCGAGATGTAATCAGATCCAATTCCGGTCTGCCCCATTGATGAATCAGTGAGGCAAACACCTCCGGGTGGAGTTCCCACTCCCCCCGATGAAAAGTCTGACGACTTAGAAAATCCGCTTCCCAGTTCTCTACTCCTGGGATGTAGATTGCCAATAGTTAACAAGAGTGGGCCTCCGCCCATCGGATTATCTTGGATACTTCTATCATCGCTAAGGAACTCCTTGTTCCCCCCTGATGATTAATATAAGCCACAGTCGTGATATTGTCCGACTGGAATCTGATGAATTTGGCCGAAGCCAACTGAGGCCACGCCTGAAGCGCATTGAATATTGCTCTCAGTTCCAGAATATTGATTGGAAGTAGAGACTCCACCTGAGTCCAAACACCCTGAGCCTTCAGGGAATTCCAGACTGGCGTCCGTTGTCACTATCACCCACGAGGTTCTGCGGAAACACGTCCCCTGGGACAGATGATCCGGCGACAACCACCAAAGAAGAGAGTCTCTGGTCTCTTGATCCAGATTTATCTGAGGAGATAAATTTGCATACTCCCCATTCCACTATCCGAGCATGCACAGCTGCAGTGGTCTGAGATGAAAGCGAGCAAACGGAATGATGTCCATTGCCGCTACCATTAATCCAATTACCTCCATACACTGAGCCACTGATGGCCGAGGAATGGACTGAAGTGCTCGGCAAGTATTTAGAATCTCTGACTTTCTGACCTCCGTCATAAATATTTTCATGTCTACCGAGTCTATCAGAGTTCCCAAGAAGGGAACCCTTGTCCATGGAACTGTAGACTGGCGTCCGTTGTCACTATCACCCACGAGGGTCTGCGGAAACATGTCCCCTGGGACAGATGATCCGGCGACAACCACCAAAGAAGAGAGTCTCTGGTCTCTTGATCCAGATTTATCTGAGGAGATAAATTCACATAGTCCCCATTCCACTGTCCGAGCATGCACAGCTGCAGTGGTCTGAGATGAAAGCGAGCAAACGGAATGATGTCCATTGCCCCTACCAATAATCCAATTACCTCCATACACTGAGCCACTGATGGCCGAGGAATGGACTGAAGTGCTCGGCAAGTATTTAGAATCTTTGATTTTCTGACCTCCGTCAGAAATATTTTCATGTCTACCGAGTCTATCAGAGTTCCCAAGAAGGGAACCCTTGTCCGTGGAGCTAGTGAACTCTTTTCTATGTTCACCTTCCAACCGTGAGTTCTCAGGAGGGACAACACTGTGTCCGTGTGAGATTTTGTCAGATGATAAGTTGACGCCTGAATCAAAATATCGTCCAGATAAGGCGCCACTGCTATGCCCCATGGTCTGAGAACCGCCAGAAGGGACCCTTGAACCTTCGTGAAGATCCTGGGTGCTGTGGCCAACCCGAAGGGAAGAGCCACGAACTGAAAAGGTTTGTCCAGGAAGGCAAACTTTAGGAACTGGTGATGATCCTTGTGAATAGGGATATGAAGGTATGCATCCTTCAACTCCACGGAAGTCATATATTGACCCTCCTGGATCATTGGTAAAATTGTTCGTATAGTCTCCATCTTGAACAATGGGACTCTGAGAAACTTTTTTAGACACTTGAGATCTAGAATGGGTCTGAAAGTTCCCTCTTTTTTGGGAACCACGAAAAGATTTGAGTAAAACCCCTGCCCCTGTTCCAGTGTTGGAACGGGACAAATTACTCCCATGGTATAGAGGTCTTTTACCCAACGTAAGAACGCCTCTCTTTTTATCTGGTCTACAGACAATCGTGAAAGATGAAATCTCCCTCTTGGGAGAAAATCCTTGAATTCCAGTTGGTACCCGTGGGTCACGATTTCCAATGCCCAGGGGTCCTGAACATCTCTTGCCCAAGCCTGGGCAAAGAAAGAAAGTCTGCCCCCTACTAGATCCAGTCCGGATCGGGGGCCGCCCCTTCATGCTGTCTTTGTAGCAGCAGCGGGCTTCTTGGATTGTTTACCTTTATTCCAAGCCTGGTTGGGTCTCCAGACGGACTTGGATTGAGCAAAATTCCCTTCCTGCTTTGTGGAGGAAGAGGAAGCAGAGGGTACCCCTTTAAAATTTCGAAAGGAACGAAAATTATTTTGTTTACCCCTCATCTTAACAGACTTATCCTGAGGTAGGGCGTGGCCTTTAGCTCCAGTAATGTCAGAAATGATTTCCTTCAATTCAGGCCCAAATAGGGTCTTACCCTTGAAAGGAATAGCTAAAAGCTTAGATTTTGATGACACATCAGCAGACCACGATTTGAGCCATAACACTCTAAAATGGCAAATCCTGCATTTCTTGCCGCTAATTTAGCTATTTGAAAGGCGGCATCTGTAATAAAAGAATTAGCTAGCTTGAGAGCCTTAATTCTATCCAAAATGTCCTCTAATGGGGTCTCAACCTTCAGAGACTCTTCTAGAGCATCAAACCAAAAAGCTGCTGCAGTAGTAACTGGAACAATGCAAGCTGTAGGTTGTAAAAGAAAACCCTGATGAATAAACAATTTCTTCATCTTCAACTTCTTATCCATAGGGTCTTTGAAAGCACAACTGTCCTCAATAGGTATAGTTGTACGCTTAGCCAGGGTAGATAACATAATTTATGCTTACCTGATAAATTTATTTCTCTTGTAGTGTATTCAGTCCACGGATCATCCATTACTTATGGGATATATTCCCTTCCCAACAGGAAAATGCAAGAGGATCACCCAAGCAGAGCTGCTATATAGCTCCTCCCCTCACATGTCATATCCAGTCATTCGACCGAAACAAGACAAGAAAGGAGAAACCATAGGGTGCAGTGGTGACTGGAGTTTTGATTAAAATTTAGATCTGCCTTAAAAAGACAGGGCGGGCCGTGGACTAAATACACTACAAGAGAAATAAATTTATCAGGTAAGCATAAATTATGTTTTCTCTTGTTAAGTGTATTCAGTCCACGGATCATCCATTACTTATGGGATACCAATACCAAAGCCAAAGTACACAGATGATGGGAGGGACAAGGCAGAAACTTAAATGGAAGGAACCACTGCCTGTAGAACCTTTCTCCCAAAAACAGCCTCCAAAGAAGCAAAAGTGTCAAATTTGTAAAATTTTGAAAAAGTGTGAAGCGAAGACCAAGTTGCAGCCTTGCAAATCTGTTCAACAGAGGCCTCATTCTTAAAGGCCCAGGTGGAAGCCACAGCTCTAGTGGAATGAGCTGTAATTCTTTCAGGAGGCTGCTGTCCAGCAGTCTCATAGGCTAAACGTATTATGCTACGAAGCCAAAAGGAGAGAGAGGTTGCCGAAGCTTTTTGACCTCTCCTCTGACCAGAGTACACGACAAACAGGGAAGAAGTTTGACAAAAATCTTTAGTTGCCTGTAAATAGAACTTCAGGGCACGGACTACGTCCAGATTATGCAAAAGTCGTTCCTTCTTTGAAGAAGGATTAGGACATAATGATGGAACAACAATCTCCTGATTGACATTCCTGTTAGAAACTACCTTAGGTAAAAACCCAGGTTTAGTACGCAGAACTACCTTGTCTGAATGGAAAATCAGATAAGGAGAATCACAATGTAAGGCCGATAACTCAGAGACTCTTCGAGCCGAGGAAATAGCCATCAAAAACAGAACTTTACAAGATAAAAGCTTAATATCAATGGAATGAAGGGGTTCAAACGGAACCCCTTGAAGAACTTTAAGAACCAAGTTTAAGCTCCACGGAGGAGCAACCGTCTTAAACACAGGCTTAATCCTAGCCAAAGCCTGACAAAAAGCCTGGACGTCTGGAACTTCTGCCAGACGTTTGTGTAAGAGAATAGACAGAGCAGAAATCTGTCCCTTTAACGAACTAGCAGATAAGCCCTTTTCTAAACCCTCTTGTAGAAAGGACAATATCCTAGGAATCCTAACCTTACTCCATGAGTAACCCTTGGATTCGCACCAATATAAATATTTACGCCATATCTTATGGTAAATTTTTCTGGTAACAGGCTTCCGTGCCTGTATTAAGGTATCAATAACTGACTCCGAGAAGCCACGCTTTGATAGGATCAAGCGTTCAATCTCCATGCAGTCAGCCTCAGAGAAATTAGATTTGGATGGTTGAAAGGACCTTGTATTAGAAGGTCCTGCCTCAGAGGTAGAGACCATGGTGGACAGGACGACATGTCCACTAGGTCTGCATACCAGGTCCTGCTTGGCCACGCAGGCGCTATCAGAATCACCGATGCTCTCTCCTGTTTGATCTTGGCAATCAGTCGAGGTAGCATCGGAAATGGTGGAAACACATAAGCCATGTTGAAGACCCAAGGGGCTGCCAGAGCATCTATCAGCGCCGCTCCCGGGTCCCTGGACCTGGATCCGTAACAAGGAAGCTTGGCGTTCTGGCGAGACGCCATGAGATCCAGTTCTGGTTTGCCCCAACAATGAATCAGTTGAGCGAAGACCTCCGGATGAAGTTCCCACTCCCCCGGATAAAAAGTCTGGCGACTTAGAAAATCCGCCTCCCAGTTCTCCACGCCTGGGATGTAGATCGCTGACAGGTGGCAAGAGTGAGACTCTGCCCAGCAAATTATCTTTGAGACTTCCAACATCGCTAGGGAACTCCTGGTTCCCCCTTGATGGTTGATGTTGTCCGACTGAAATCTGATGAACCTCAGTGTTGCTAACTGAGGCCAAGCTAGATTGAATATTGCTCTCAACTCCAGAATATTTATTGGGAGGAGTTTCTCCTCCTGAGTCCATAATCCCTGAGCCTTCAGGGAGTTCCAGACTGCGCCCCAACCTAGAAGGCTTGCATCTGTTGTTACAATTGTCCAATCTGGCCTGCGAAAGGTCATCCCCTTGGACAGATGGACCCGAGAAAGCCACCAGAGAAGAGAATCTCTGGTCTCTTGATCCAGATTTAGTAGAGGGGACAAATCTGAGTAATCCCCATTCCACTGACTTAGCATGCATAATTGCAGAGGTCTGAGATGCAGGCGCGCAAATGGTACTATGTCCATTGCCGCTACCATTAAGCCGATTACTTCCATGCACTGAGCTACTGACGGGAAGTGGAATGGAATGAAGGGCACGGCAAGCATTTAAAAGTTTTGATAACCTGGCCTCCGTTTGATAGATTCTGTAGAAATGAAAATTTACCTGAGTCCCTAGGAAGGAGACTCTTGTGAGTGGTGATAGAGAACTCTTTTCCACGTTCACCTTCCACCCATGCGACCTCAGAAATGCCAGAACTATCTCTGTATGAGACTTGGCAATTTGAAAGCTTGACGCTTGTATCAGAATGTCGTCTAGGTACGGAGCCACCGCTATGCCTCGCGGTCTAAGTACCGCTAAAAGTGAGCCCAGAACCTTTGTAAAAATTCTCGGGGCCGTAGCTAACCCGAAGGGAAGAGCTACAAACTGGTAATGCCTGTCTAGAAAGGCAAATCTTAGGTACCGATAATGATCTTTGTGAATCGGTATATGAAGGTAGGCATCCTTTAAGTCTACTGTGGTCATGTATTGACCCTCTTGGATCATGGGTAGGATGGTTAGAATAGTTTCCATTTTGAATGATGGAACTCTTAGGAATTTGTTTAAGATTTTTAGGTCCAAGATTGGTCTGAAGGTTCCCTCTTTCTTGGGAACCACAAACAGATTTGAGTAAAACCCTTGCCCTTGTTCCGTCCGCGGAACTGGGTGGATCACCCCCATTACTAAGAGGTCTTGTACACAGCGTAGAAATGCCTCTTTATTTGGTTTGCTGATAACCTTGAAAGATGAAATCTCCCTTGTGGAGGAGAAGCTTTGAAGTCCAGAAGATATCCCTGAGATATGATCCCCAACGCCCAGGGATCCTGGACATCTCTTGCCTAAGCCTGGGTGAAGAGAGAAAGTCTGCCCCCCACTAGATCCGTTTCCGGATAGGGGGCCCTCTCTTCATGCTGTCTTAGGGGCAGAAGTAGGCTTTCTGGCCTGCTTGCCCTTGTTCCAGGGCTGGTTAGCTTTCCAGCCCTGTCTGTAACGAGCAACAGTTCCTTCCTGTTTTGGAGCGGAGGAAGTTGATGCTGCTCCTGCCTTGAAGTTACGAAAGGCACGAAAATTAGACTGTTTGGCCTTTGATTTGGCCCTGTCCTGAGGAAGAGTATGACCCTTACCTCCAGTAATGTCAGCAATAATTTCTTTCAAGCCGGGCCCGAATAAGGTCTGCCCCTTGAAAGGAATATTAAGCAATTTAGATTTAGAAGTCACGTCAGCTGACCAGGATTTAAGCCATAGCGCTCTGCGCGCCTGTATGGCGAATCTGGAGTTCTTAGCCGTTAGTTTGGTTAAATGTACAACGGCATCAGAAACAAATGCATTAGCTAGCTTAAGTGCTTTAAGCTTGACCATAATCTCATCCAATGGAGCTGTGCGAATGGCCTCTTCCTGAGACTCAAACCAGAATGCCGCAGCAGCAGTGACAGGTGCAATGCATGCAAGGGGCTGTAAGATAAAACCTTGTTGAACAAACATTTTCTTAAGGTAACCTTCTAATTTTTTATCCATTGGATCTGAAAAAGCACAACTATCCTCCACCGGGATAGTGGTACGTTTAGCTAAAGTAGAAACTGCTCCCTCCACCTTAGGGACCGTCTGCCATAAGTCTCGTGTGGTGGCGTCTATTGGAAACATTTTTCTAAATATCTGAGGAGGGGAAAAGGGCACACCGGGTCTATCCCACTCCTTGCTAATAATTTCTGTAAGCCTTTTAGGTATAGGAAAAACGTCAGTACACACCGGTACCGCAAAGTATCTATCCAACCTACATACTTTCTCTGGAATTGCAACCGTGTTACAATCATTCAGAGCCGCTAATACCTCCCCTAGCAATACACGGAGGTTCTCAAGCTTAAATTTAAAATTAGAAATCTCTGAATCCGGTCTCCCTGGATCAGATCCATCACCCACAGAATGAAGCTCTCCGTCCTCATGTTCTGCAAATTGTGACGCAGTATCGGACACGGCTCTCACATCATCAGCACGCTCTGTCCTTAACCCAGAGCTATCGCGCTTGCCTCTTAATTCTGGCAATTTAGATAATACCTCTGTCATAACAGCAGCCATGTCTTGCAAAGTGATTTGTATGGGCCTCTCTGATGTACTTGGCGCCACAATATCACGCGCCTCCTGAGCGGGAGGCGAAGGTACTGACACGTGAGGAGAGTTAGTCGGCATAACTTCCCCCTCGTTGTCTGGTGATAATTTCTTTACAGATAAAAATTGACTTTTATTCAAAGTGACATCAATACATTAAGTACACATATTTCTATGGGGCTCCACATTGGCCTTCAAACATTCATCTGTGTCAGACATGTTTAAACAGACTAGCAATGAGACTAGCAAGCTTGGAAAATCCTTTCAAATAAGTTTACAAGCAATATAAAAAATGCTACTGCGCCTTTAAGAAGCACAAAAAATTGTCACAGTTGAAATAACAATGAACCAAATCAGTTATAGCAACCAAATTTTCACAGTAAATGTATTAAGTTAGCAAAGCATTGCACCCACTAGCAAATGGATGATTAACCCCTTAATACCCAAAAACGGATAATCAATTTAACAATTAACGTTTTTATCACAGTCAAACACACTGTCACAGGTCTGCTGTGACTGATTACCTCCCTCAAAATGAATTTTGAAGACCCCTGAGCTCTCTAGAGACGTCCTGGATCAAGGAGGAAGAAGCAGGAAGACTGTAACTGAATTTTTACTGCGCAAAAAAGCGCTAAAATAGGCCCCTCCCACTCATATTACAACAACAGTGGGAAACCTCAGTTAACCGTTTCTATGCAGAAATAAACGACAGCCATGTAGAAAATCATGCCCCAAAAGATTTATCACCAAAGTACCTCACAAAAAACGAATAACATGCCAGTAAACGTTTTAAACATGCACTTTAAAAGTTAGGTAGTGTTATTAATAAACCTGCTACCAGTCGCTTCTACTGCAGTTAAGGCTCATACATTACTTCAGTATTAACAGTATTTTCTTAGTCAAATTCCATTCCTTAGAAAATTACTTATTGTACATACATTCATCAGCCTGATACCAGTCGCTACTGCATTTAAGGCTGTACTTACATTACATCGGTATCAGCAGTATTTTCTTAGTCAATTCCATTCCTTAGAAAAATATTCTACTGCACATACCTCATCTGCAGGGGACCCCGCATGCTATTCCCTTTCTGAAGTTACCCCACTCCTCAGAATGTGCGAGAACAGCCAGTGGATCTTAGTTACTTCTGCTAAGATCATAGAAAACGCAGGCAGATTCTTCTTCTAAATACTGCCTGAGAGAAAAAAACAGCACACTCCGGTGCCATTTAAAATAAACTTTTGATTGAAGAAATAATTAAGTATAAAAATTCCACACTACTCTCACACCTTCCTACTATGTCAGTTGCAAGAGAATGACTGGATATGACATGTGAGGGGAGGAGCTATATAGCAGCTCTGCTTGGGTGATCCTCTTGCAACTTCCTGTTGGGAAGGGAATATATCCCATAAGTAATGGATGATCCGTGGACTGAATACACTTAACAAGAGAAATAGCTCCCTCCACCTTAGGGACAGACTGCCAAGAGTCCCGAATGGTGTCTGATATGGGATACATTTTCTTAAAATTAGGAGGAGAGAACGGTATACCTGGTATATCCCATTCCTTTTTTATAATTTCCGAAATTCTTTTAGGAACCGGAAAAACATCAGTGTAAGTAGGTACCTCTAGATATTTGTCCATCTTACACAATTTCTCTGGTGGTATCACAATATGGTCACAATCATTCAGAGTCGCTAAAACCTCCCGAAGTAACAGGCGGAGGTGTTCAAGCTTAAATTTAAAGGACATGACGTCCGAATCTGTCTGAGGTAACATATTTCCTGAGTCTGAAAGTTCTCCCTCAGATAGCAATTCCCTGACCCCCAACTCAGAGCCCTGTGAGGGTACGTCAGAAATAGCCAATAAAGCATCAGAGGATTCAGTATTCACATTAATACCTGACCTACTGTGTTTACCCTGTAACACTGGTAATTTAGATAATACCTCTGTAAGGGTAGTTGACATAACTGCAGCCATCTCCTGCAGAGTAAAAGAATTAGACGCACTAGAGGTACTTGGCGTCGCTTGTGTGGGCGTTAAAGGTTGTGACACTTGGGGAGTATTGGATGGCATATCCTGATTCTCTTCAGACTGAGAATCATCCTTAGGCACACTTTCTTTACTTAAAATATGCTTTTTACATTGTAAAGCCCTTTCAGTACAAGAGGTACAGAAAGTAAGAGGGGGTTCCACAATGGCTTCTAAACACATAGAGCAATTAGTATCCTCAATGTCAGACATGTTGAACAGACTAGCAATAACCACAATAGTCGCTAAACACTTTATTTATTGATTTCAACAATTTTTTGAAAAAGTGTACTGCGCCTTTAAGATATAAAAAAGCGCACAATTTTTCCTAAACTGCCTAAAACGTTAAATAACGCAAAACAATTAAATATACTTATTCAATTGGCCCAAAAATTATTGCACCCTAAGAGCAAAGGGTGAATTTAACCTCTGAAAGACATTTTATGGCAAAAAATATATTTTATTTGAAAAAATGACCCCTGCACCTCGCCACAGCTCTACTGTGGCGCCTACCTTCTCCCAGGGTACTGCAAAATGACTCGACAACGATCCGGTGAAGAGAACACAAGTTTAGGCCCAACCGGAGCTAATGCCTGCTGCCTTCTCAGTCAGAGTAAACTGCGCGTCTGAGCGCGCGAAAATAGGCCCCGCCCATCATGGACGTCGTTCATATTAGTCTGTATCACTGCATGGGAAGCGGTTAGCAAAGAAAGCCATGTGGTCCCCTTAAAAACACTGCAGAAATATTGCAGCCATACTGATTATTTGTAAATAACCAAATAAAAACGATAAACTGCCTCTCCCAGTGTCCCTTTATTTATTGCTTTCTGCCCAGTACTATGTCAACTAAAGAAATAAACACAGGATTTTCAGTAATACCCTTTGTGTACAGATCTACTGCTTACCCCTTCCCTTGCAGGGAAAAAATGTCAGCCAATTCTGATATACCAAGTCTCCTCAGAAATAAAAGACTGAACATACCTCAATGCTGCTTGTAGCATGAAACCGTTCTCCACACTGAAGATTTCTCTTGTACTACCTTCAGAAGCTCTGTGGGAACCAACATGGATCTTAGTTACATCTGCTAAGATCATCAACCTCAGGGCAGAAATCTTCTTCCATATCTCCCTGAGGAAAATAGTACTCACCGGTACCATTTAAAAATTTCTTCTTGATTGAAGAATCTAAAACTAACACCTCACTTTACCTCTTCCTATTACTAACACAGGCAAAGAGAATGACTGGGGTGGAGGGAAGGGAGGAGCTATATATACAGCTCTGCTGTGGTGCTCTTTGCCACTTCCTATTAGCAGGAGGTTAATATCCCATAAGTAAGGATGAAATCCGTGGACTCGTCATATCTTTGTAAAAGAAAGCATAGGGTTATGGTGGGGCAGTGTGTCAAAGCTGAAGGGTCTTATACAGTGTGTCTAGCAGTTTCTTTACTTTATAAATGGAGTGTCAGATAGGAGTACAATATTACTAGATGTTACTTTGATTCAGGACTGAGGGGTCTGATGTTACAATGGGCCTGATGATCTAAAACCCTCAGCCCAGGTGAGATGATTTAAGGTGTCGCGTCAATATGGCGAGGTCCATCAAAGAATGTTAGAGATGCAAATTTTAGTTTGAGAGCCGTCTATCGCACTATGTAGGACCCTGGATGTGATGAAGAGACTCCTACATTACAATACAAGCTCTAAAAACATCCCAAAGATTTTGAATGATTTCTGTCTTTGACAGTGAGTATATCTTGTTGATTCAGTGGTGCAGCATCAGGCATCTATGATGCTTCTACTTTAAAAAGATTTAATTAATACAGAGATCTGTTACCATGGCGTTCTCTTGATTCAGGAGATGAAATGGGAACAGTGTGTTCTCTAGGGTTTTCAACTGGGCTACATATTCATGGACAGCTACGGGTTACACATGCTGCAGAGAGGAACATAGCGCTGCTTGATTGCACAGCACAAGTGCTACCCTGCAACCCAGAGGCAGAACTTTTCTTCACTTTCTGCATTAAGATTTTTTTTAGTTAAAATTTTCTGCAGGTTATTTTTAAATAAAATTCAATTTTAAATTAGAAAGTTACACTAAGGCATCAGTTGAATTGCAATATGTTGATTAACTGAAGAATAAAGCAATTTTTAACGTTTTATAATATAGTGCAGTAGTTGAAAATTGCATTGCAAATTAGCTGCATTCAAAAAAAGAAAATTTTAAAATGTCTCTTGAATAAATACGTTTCCTTTTCTCTTGGTCTAACATAGAAATGTAGTAATAAAAAAGATGCAAAGCTCATACTAACGTCTTACATTCAGAATAAACAGCTTTGCAGACTGGGAAAGACTAGGGTGCGGGTTTGATTTTTTTTTCTCTGAGAGCAAGTCAACAAGCAATGCGCTGCTGCTTTGCAGTGCTACTGCATATTTGACTGCTCACTTCAAACAACACTTTGCTCTGGATACACTGTGCTAAGGAAAACTTACACACTGCAACCAGAGCACAGCTCTGTTTGAGGAGAGATGTCTAATGTGGAGCAGCACTACAAAGTTCAAGCACTAACAGTGCCTGCATGTGCCCTGTTCTTTCTGCAGACATGCTGCATTTTCTGCGATGACATCTCAGATCACTGTATGTTCTGCCTTGGGGCCCTGCAACATGTGTAACTTATAGCTGTCCAGGAAAAAATGGCACAGGTCGCAACCCTAGTGTTTTGATAAGGTTATTCTGATTCAGGGATGCAGGGTCATAGATGACCATTGTTTTATTTGTTCATTTAGATTTAGTAGTAATTCTAAATAGCAGTAATGCTGAATAGTAATATTTCAGCAAACTTAATTTTTTTAAAACACATTTATAAGTGGATAGAAAAAAAAGAAAAAAGGGTAAACGAAAGCCTAGAATGGTGGCAGGTGCATAAAAAACGTAATTTATGCTTACCTGATAAATTTATTTCTCTTGTAGTGTATCCAGTCCACGGATCATCCATTACTTGTGGGATATTCTCCTTCCCAACAGGCAGTTGCAAGAGGATCACCCACAGCAGAGCTGCTATATAGCTCCTCCCCTCACTGCCATATCCAGTCATTCGACCGAAACAAGACGAGAAAGGAGAAACCATAGGGTGCAGTGGTGACTGAAGTTTAATTAAAATTTAGACCTGCCTTAAAAGGACAGGGCGGGCCGTGGACTGGATACACGACAAGAGAAATAAATTTATCAGGTAAGCATAAATTATGTTTTCTCTTGTTAAGTGTATCCAGTCCACGGATCATCCATTACTTGTGGGATACCAATACCAAAGCTAAAGTACACGGATGATAGGAGGGACAAGGCAGGAACTTAAACGGAAGGAACCACTGCCTGTAAAACCTTTCTCCCAAAAACAGCCTCCGAAGAAGCAAAAGTATCAAATTTGTAAAACTTTGAAAAGGTATGAAGCGAGGACCAAGTCGCAGCCTTGCAAATCTGTTCAACAAAGGCCTCATTTTTAAAGGCCCAGGTGGAAGCCACAGCTCTAGTAGAATGAGCTGTAATTCTTTCAGGGGGCTGCTGTCCAGCAGTCTCATAGGCTAAATGGATTATACTCCGAAGCCAAAAAGAAAGAGAGGTTGCCGAGGCCTTTTGACCTCTCCTCTGTCCAGAGTAAACAACAAACAGGTTAGATGTTTGACGAAAATCTTTAGTAGCCTGCAAGTAAAACTTCAAGGCACGGACTACGTCTAGATAATGCAAAAGACGTTCCTTCTTTGAAGAAGGATTAGGACATAACGATGGAACAACAATCTCTTGATTGATATTCTTGCTAGAAACCACCTTAGGTAAAAACCCAGGTTTTGTACGCAGAACTACTTTATCTGAATGAAAGATCAGATAAGGAGAATCACAATGTAAGGCAGATAACTCCGAGACTCTTCGAGCCGAGGAAATAGCCATTAGAAAAAGAACTTTGGGGTTCAAACGGAACCCCTTGAAGAACTTTAAGAATCAAGTTTAAGCTCCATGGGGGAGCAACAGGTTTAAACACAGGCTTAATTCTAACTAAAGCCTGACAAAATTCCTGAACATCTGGAACTTCTGCCAGACGCTTGTGTAAAAGAATAGACAGAGCAGAAATCTGCCCCTTTAAAGAACTAGCTGATAATCCTTTGTCCAAACCCTCTTGGTGGAAGGACAAAATTCTAGGAATCCTAACCCTACTCCATGAGTAATTCTTGGATTCACACCAATGAAGATATTTACGCCATATCTTGTGGTAAATTTTCCTGGTGACAGGCTTTCGTGCCTGTATTAAGGTATCAATTACTGACTCAGAGAAGCCACGCTTTGATAGGATCAAGCGTTCAATCTCCATGCAGTCAGTCTCAGAGAAAGTAGATTCGGATGATTGAAAGGACCTTGTATTAGAAGGTCTTGTCTCAGAGGCAGAGTCCATGGTGGAAAGGATGACATGTCCACTAGGTCTGCATACCAGGTCCTGCGTGGCCACGCAGGCGCTATCAATATCACCGATGCTCTCTCCTGTTTGATTTTGGCAATCAGACGAGGGAGAAGAGGAAACGGTGGAAACACATAAGCCAGGTTGAAGAACCAAGGCGCTGGTAGAGCATCTATCAGTGCCGCTTCTGGGTCCCTGGACCCGGATCCGTAACAAGGAAGCTTGGCGTTCTGGCGAGACGCCATGAGATCCAGTTCTGGTTTGCCCCAACGGAGAACCAATTGAGCAAACACCTCCGGATGGAGTTCCCACTCCCCCGGATGAAAAGTCTGACGACTTAGAAAATCCGCCTCCCAGTTCTCTACCCCTGGGATATGGATCGCTGACAGGTGGCAAGAGTGAGTCTCTGCCCAGCGAATTATCTTGGAGACTTCTGACATCGCTAGGGAACTCCTGGTTCCCCCTTGATGGTTGATGTAAGCCACAGTCGTGATGTTGTCCGACTGAAATCTGATGAACCTCAGTGTTGCTGAGGCCAAGCTAGAAGAGCATTGAATATTGCTCTTAACTCCAGAATATTTATTGGGAGGAGTTTCTCCTCCTGAGTCCATGAACCTGAGTCCATGAGTTCCAGACTGCACCCCAACCTTGAAGGCTGGCATCTGTTGTTACAATGGTCCAATCTGGCCTGCGAAAGGTCATACCTTTGGACAGATGGACCCGAGATAACCACCAGAGAAGAGAATCTCTGGTTTCCTGCTCCAGATTTAGTAGAGGGGACAAATCTGTGTAATCCCCATTCCACTGACTGAGCATGCATAATTGCAGTGGTCTGAGATGCAGGCGCGCAAATGGCACTATGTCCATCGCCACTACCATTAAGCCGATCACTTCCATGCACTGAGCATCCGTGGGGCGCGAAATGGAGTGAAGAACACGGCAAGCATTTAGAAGTTTTGATAACCTGGACTCCGTCAGGTAAATTTTCATTTCTATAGAATCTATCAGAGTCCCTAGGAAGGAAACCCTTGTGAGAGGAGATAGAGAACTCTTTTCTTCGTTCACTTTCCACCCATGCGACCTCAGAAATGCCAGAACTATCTCTGTATGAGACTTGGCAATTTGAAAGCTTGACGCCTGTATCAGGATGTCGTCTAGGTAAGGAGCCACCGCTATGCCTCGCGGTCTGAGAACCGCCAGAAGTGAGCCCAGAACCTTTGTAAAAATTCTTGGGGCTGTAGCCAACCCGAATGGAAGAGCTACAAACTGGTAATGCCTGTCTAGAAAGGCAAACCTCAGGAACCGATAATGATTCTTGTGAATCGGAATGTGAAGGTAGGCATCCTTTAAGTCCACTGTGGTCATGTACTGACCCTCTTGGATCATGGATAAAATGGTTCGAATAGTTTCCATCTTGAATGATGGAACTCTGAGGAATTTGTTTAGGATCTTTAGATCCAAAATTGGTCTGAAGGTTCCCTCTTTTTTGGGAACCACAAACAGATTTGAATAAAACCCCTGTCCTTGTTCCGTCCGCGGAACTGGATGGATCACTCTTATTACAAGGAGGTCTTGCACGCAGCTTAGGAATGCCTCAGTCTTTATCTGGTTTGCAGATAATCTTGAAAGGTGAAATCTCCCTTGTGGAGGAGAAGCTTTGAAGTCCAGAAGATATCCCTGAGATATGACCTCCAACGCCCAAGGATCCTGAACGTCTCTTACCCACGCCTGGGCGAAGAGAGTCTGCCCCCTACTAGATCCGTTGTCGGATAGGGGGCCGCTCCTTCATGCTGTCTTGGAGGCAGCAGCAGGCTTTCTGGCCTGCTTGCCCTTGTTCCAGGACTGGTTAGGTTTCCAGGCCTGCTTGGATTGAGCAAAAGTTCCCTCTTGTTTTGAAGCAGAGGGAGTTGATCCTGCACCTGCCTTGAAATTTCGAAAGGCACGAAAATTAGACTGTTTGGCCCTTGATTTGGCCCTGTCCTGAGGAAGGGTATGACCCTTACCTCCAGTAATGTCAGCAATAATTTCTTTCAAACCAGGCCCGAATAAGGTCTGCCCCTTGAAAGGAATGTTGAGTAATTTAGACTTTGAAGTCACATCAGCTGACCAGGATTTAAGCCATAGCGCTCTACGCGCCTGGATGGCGAATCAGGAATTCTTAGCCGTTAGTTTAGTCAAATGAACAATGGCATCAGAAACAAATGAGTTAGCTAGCTTAAGTGTTCTAAGCTTGTCAATAATTTCAGTCAATGGAGCTGTATGGATGGCCTCTTCCAGGGCCTCAAACCAGAACGCCGCCGCAGCAGTGACAGGCGCAATGCATGCAAGGGGCTGTAAAATAAAACCTTGTTGAATAAACATTTTCTTAAGGTAACCCCATTTTTTTATCCATTGGATCTGAAAAAGCACAACTGTCCTCAACCAGGATAGTGGTACGCTTTGCTAAAGTAGAAACTGCTCCCTCCACCTTAGGGACTGTCTGCGATAAATCCCGTGTAGTGGCATCTATTGGAAACATTTTTCTAAATATAGGAGGTGGGGAAAAGGGCACACCGGGTCTATCCCACTCCTTACTAATAATTTCTGTAAGTCTTTTAGGTATTGGAAAAACATCAGTACTCACCGGCACTGCATAGTATTTATCCAATCTACACAATTTCTCTGGCACTGCAATTGTGTCACAGTCATTCAGACCAGCTAATACCTCCCCAAGCAATACACGGAGGTTCTCAAGCTTAAATTTAAAATTAGAAATCTCTGAATCAGGTCTCTCCGATTCAGAGACGTCACCCACAGACTGAAGCTCTCCGTCCTCAGGTTCTGCATCAGACATGGCTCTTACAGCATCTACGCGCTCTGTATCTCGTCTAATCCCAGAGCTATCGTGCTTGCCTCTCAAATCAGGCAATCTGGCTAATACCTCTGACAGGGTATTATTCATGATTGCAGCCATGTCCTGCAAAGTAATCGCTATGGGCGTCCCTGATGTACTTGGCATATTAGCGTGCGTCCCTTGAGCGGGAGGCGAAGGGTCCGACACGTGGGGAGAGTTAGTCGGCATAACTTCCCCCTCGACAGACCCCTCTGGTGACAATTCTTTTATAGATAAAGACTGATCTTTACTGTTTAAGGTGAAATCAATACATTTAGTACACATTCTCCTATGGGGCTCCACCATGGCTTTTAAACATAATGAACAAGTAGTTTCCTCTATGTCAGACATGTTTGTACAGACTAGCAATGAGACTAGCAAGCTTGGAAAACACTTTAAACCAAGTTAACAAGCAATATAAAAAACGTTACTGTGCCTTTAAGAGAAACAAATTTTGGCAACCTTTGAAATAACAGTGAAAAAATGCAGTTATACTAACAAAATTTTTACAGTGAGTGTATGTAACAAGTTAGCAGAGCATTGCACCCACTTGCAAATGGATGATTAACCCCTTAATACCAAAAACGGAATAATGTTTTTAAACACAGTCACAACAACTGCCACAGGTCTACTGTGGTTGTTACCCTCCTGAAACACGACTTTTGAAGCCTTTTGAGCCCTTCAGAGATGTCCTGTATCATGCAGTAGGAAGCTGAGTGTCTCTGTCTGTAATTTTAGCTGCGCAGAAAAGCGCTAAAATAGGCCCCTCCCACTCATATTACAACAGTGGAAAGCCTCAGGAAACTGTTTCTAGGCAAAAATCAAGCCAGCCATGTGGAGAAAAAACTAGGCCCCAATAAGTTTTGTTACCAAACATATATAAAAACGATTAACATGCCAGCAAACGTTTTATATTACACTTTTAAAAGAGTATGTATCTCTGTTAATAAGCCTGATACCAGTCGCTATTAAATCACTGCATTTAGGCTTAACTTACATTAATCCGGTATCAGCAGCATTTTTCTAGCAAATTCCATCCCTAGAAATATGTTAACTGCACATACCTTATTGCAGGAAAACCTGCACGCCATTCCCCCTCTGAAGTTACCTCACTCCTCAGAATATGTGAGAACGGCAATGGATCTTAGTTACTTCTGCTAAGATCATAGAAATCACAAGCAGATTCTTCTTCTAATACTGCCTTTGATAAAACAGTATACTCCGGTACCATTTAAAAATAACAAACTTTTGATTGAAGTTAAAAAACTAACTATAATACACCACTCTCCTCTTACTACGTCCATCTTTGTTGAGAGTTGCAAGAGAATGACTGGATATGGCAGTGAGGGGAGGAGCTATATAGCAGCTCTGCTGTGGGTGATCCTCTTGCAACTTCCTGTTGGGAAGGAGAATATCCCACAAGTAATGGATGATCCGTGGACTGGATACACTTAACAAGAGAAATGTAGATGCATTTAAATTAAACTCCCATTTTTTTAAAATTACAAAGCAATAACCACTAAAATATTTTGTTTAGTTCTAAGAGGAAGCTTTTCCATACTTCTTCAGTATGAAGAGATGCAATAGTTTGCATAACCTCTATCAATTACATGAAGTACCTGGTTTTCTTATGACTGTTCTTTTTGATAGTAGTTTCCTTTTCACTCTTCTCCTTTTCTACTTTGTCTTTTTTTTCTTTCTTTGACTGCATGGGAGGCACAAACTGTGGAGTTACCTGCTGTGCAACCAATTGAGAAACAGGTCGAGGTTTCCTGCATAAAAATAACAACCAATTATTCTACAGTCTAGGCTGCAGTATCTGTATTTATAAACACAATTATTGAAAGCATGGTTCTAGTACATCTTGTGATTCACAAAGTATCAAATTAATGTTTGGTCTGCCTTTAGTAAAATTACCCCCGTGACATGCTGTATTCATGGAAAAAAAGCACTAAGATAAAACTTCAGGTAGTCCATGTTCCTGAGAAATAAAACGAGAAATTAAATCCAAAATACAGAAAATGTATATTTTGGACAAAAATTACAAATTCCCCCTTAACAGGTCCCTCTCCATCAAAGGATCGAAGGATACAGAGATTATTCTGGCAAATAAACAAAGATATGAGCCAAAAATAAAAATTTTGGCTCACTTTAATAATAACTACAAAATTGATTCTTCTGGCTTCTAACTTCTTTTAACATATAACTCTGACTGCTCTCAAAAAACAAATGAGAACAGGTAGGGCTTGATTTATAAAGCCTTCTCCTCCCCTACGAATGCAGGATGTCACAAGAGAACCTGCAGTCAGTATTTATCAAGCAGCAGTCATCAGATTACTGCTTCCTAGCCTCTTCTCCACCTCTTAGGTGGAGAATTTCAAATCTCCCGGTCTTGTCCGACCAGGGAGATTAACAGCTTCTGCCCGCGTGTGATTGGCTGTTTACAGCCAATGCGCTTGGGCGCATATGTATGCCTCTGTTCCGCCCTTGCTTGATAAATCTAGCCTATAGCATGTCTGTGCTGAGAAAATGAATACTTCATCCATTTTGCCCCCTACAATGAAATTATGTATTACAATATATTGTCCTTTCTGCTTGAATGTGTTGGGAGTGTACAAAACACAGAAGATGAGGCATAATGCTAAACTGATTGGTAACCTAGAGACAATATGTAAAATCCACTGATCTCAAACACACTGTACCCAAACTTCTCTAAAGTTAAACAGACAATCCCCTACCACAGAGCATTTGGGTATTATTAATATTTCTTTGTATAGTGCCACACAATATGTGTACTCTTATTGTAAAGAGGGTTAACCAAGTTTTCTGCTAGTTATGTACAAGGACAAAAAACTTGTTTTGGACAAATTGTACGTCAGAAAAAATAACGAAATAAAATAAACACATTTGTTTTTTTCAGAGGAGCAGCTGGATACCAGCTTTAACTTAAAGTAGTTGCTACTGCTGTTGCTACAAGCCAGCAGCAGTACAAATTTTGTTATCTTCTTTTAAATATATTTTTTAATGGGGTCCTTCAAGAGGAAAAAGTGAAGCTTACATACTTATTGCCTGAAACAGGAATCAATCAACTTACAAGGACATTGTTTGATTGCTATTGAATAGTGTAAAACTGTACATATGAAGCCTTTCCTGACTTTAGAGAAACATCTTTAACCATGCGCACACGGAACCCCCCCCCCCCCCCAAAAAAAAAAAAAAAAACCCGTAAGAGGTGTGGTAACGGAGTATTCAAAAAATGTTTAATAAACATACAAAGTGATGTTAGATGTTTGTCCAACACATTTCACTATGTCTGAAAATTCTATTAAAATGAATTCTTGTTTTGGGTAAACTGTCCCTTTAAAGGGACACTACAGTCAGAATTGAACATTCATAATTCAGATAAAATACAGTTTTAAGAGATTTTACAATTTACTTCCAAACTGTGCAGTTATTTTATATGCACATTTTCTGAGGCACCAGCTACTACTGAGCATTTGATTGGCTGAAGGCTGTCACATGATATAGAAGCGGCAAATTGAAGTAAATTTTGAAATGTCAGAAAAAAATCCACTGCTTATTTAAAATTTATAGTAAGTGCTCTTGCATTGTCTTTTTATTATGCACTTATGTAATTCTACTTTATTTAAAGTGTCAATAAAAATGTGTTGCTTAACATTACACATACAGGGAGTGCAGAATTATTAGGCAAGTTGTATTTTTGAGGATTCATTTTATTATTGAACAACAACCATGTTCTCAATGAACCCAAAAACCTCATTAACATCAAAGCTGAATAGTTTTGGAAGTAGTTTTTAGTTTGTTTTTAGTTATAGCTATTTTAGGGGGATATCTGTGTGTGCAGGTGACTATTACTGTGCATAATTATTAGGCAACTTAACAAAAAACAAATATATATCCATTTCAATTATTTATTTTTACCAGTGAAACCAATATAACATCTCAACATTCACAAATATACATTTCTGACATTCAAAAACAAAACAAAAACAAATCAGTGACCAATATAGCCACCTTTCTTTGCAAGGACACTCAAAAGCCTGCCATCCATGGATTCTGTCAGTGTTTTGATCTGTTCACCATCAACATTGCGTGCAGCAGCAACCACAGCCTCCCAGACACTGTTCAGAAAGGTGTACTGTTTTCCCTCCTTGTAAATCTCACATTTGATGATGGACCACAGGTTCTCAATGGGGTTCAGATCAGGTGAACAAGGAGGCCATGTCATTAGATTTTCTTCTTTTATACCCTTTCTTGCCAGCCACGCTGTGGAGTACTTGGACGCGTGTGATGGAGCATTGTCCTGCATGAAAATCATGTTTTTCTTGAAGGATGCAGACTTCTTCCTGTACCACTGCTTGAAGAAGGTGTCTTCCAGAAACTGGCAGTAGGACTGGGAGTTGAGCTTGACTCCATCCTCAACCCGAAAAGGCCCCACAAGCTCATCTTTGATGATACCAGCCCAAACCAGTACTCCACCTCCACCTTGCTGGCGTCTGAGTCGGACTGGAGCTCTCTGCCCTTTACCAATCCAGCCACGGGCCCATCCATCTGGCCCATCAAGACTCACTCTCATTTCATCAGTCCATAAAACCTTAGAAAAATCAGTCTTGAGATATTTCTTGGCCCAGTCTTGACGTTTCAGCTTGTGTGTCTTGTTCAGTGGTGGTCGTCTTTCAGCCTTTCTTACCTTGGCCATGTCTCTGAGTATTGCACACCTTGTGCTTTTGGGCACTCCAGTGATGTTGCAGCTCTGAAATATGGCCAAACTGGTGGCAAGTGGCATCTTGGCAGCTGCACGCTTGACTTTTCTCAGTTCATGGGCAGTTATTTTGCGCCTTGGTTTTTCCACACGCTTCTTGTGACCCTGTTGACTATTTTGAATGAAACGCTTGATTGTTCGATGATCACGCTTCAGAAGCTTTGCAATTTTAAGAGTGCTGCATCCCTCTGCAAGATAGCTCACTATTTTTGACTTTTCTGAGCCTGTCAAGTCCTTCTTTTGACCCATTTTGCCAAAGGAAAGGAAGTTGCCTAATAATTATGCACACCTGATATAGGGTGTTGATGTCATTAGACCACACCCCTTCTCATTACAGAGATGCAAATCACCTAATATGCTTAATTGGTAGTAGGCTTTCGAGCCTATACAGCTTGGAGTAAGACAACATGCATAAAGAGGATGATGTGGTCAAAATACCCATTTGCCTAATAATTCTGCACTCCCTGTATAGGCAGACTCTAATGTTGCAATATTTATGCTATTCCTGTTTTTGAAATAAACTTTTTAAAAATGAAGTTATAACATTTGTAAGTTACCGAAAATAACCGTTATGGAAGTCCTTACTCGCCACCCATCAAGCAACCCCTGCTCTGGGAGTGTTTTCATGGCTAACAGTTCATCTCATGGGAAGGGCAACAAATGCCCCCGTTCCTCCCATTACTGCTAGTTTACAAGCTTCTATTTGTCTGTCTTGCCGGCTACTAAAACTGTACATGCGCATTAGCAAAAGTGGAGTGATATGCTAAATACTGGATTGCTGTTCACTATAGCGATTCAGTGTTTCAATAGTATATGAGATGGGCAGCATGGGAATTATGGTTTATGAAATAATTATTAAATCAATAATTAATAAATAATCGGCAGCCTTGGAAGCACAATGCTAATCACAGGTATGAACAGTGAATTCTGGTGCGTTTAAATTCTACAGTGCCTGAGTAGCGTGATAATGCGCATGCCCAGTATGTCTTTAGCAATCCCTGTGATTCAAATAACACGCGCCCTTGACACTCAAGGAGCTGCGTAAACGATATACAGGGGATTGGTAAGAATTAAGAAGAATGTAAAAAGATCTCTACATATAAGTAGTATTGGGCATCCACGGTTAACTCCCTACATGTAAGGTTAGTGGTCTGTTTTAGGTATGTTAGAAATAGTTTTTCATTATGAAATAATGATATACGGTCATAGTTGCATTTGGCATTAAGTAAAATGATATCCAAAATTCTACTTTAATGTCCCTTTAATTTTCTGCCACTTACCTAAAAAAAGAAGCAAAAAGTTTCCCAGAATAAAGGGCTTTTACAAGATCAAAACTGTAAAAGAAGTGAGCTGATTTCTTATCTTTATATGTGTGAGGCAAAAAGGACTTTAACCTCCTGTTTTCATTGTAATTAAATTATCAAATTCTTTAAACAGAAAAAAATTAAAGGGATATTGTAGTCTAAAACTTTCCCAATGGTCCATTTTACCTGCAGGAGTGTATTTAATTGTTGGCAAACAGCTCCATTAACTTTATTTTATTTGAAATAGCTACTTTTGCCTGTAGAAACTGCATTTTGTACTGAAAATATGAATAACAAACAAATTCTTTGTATAAAAGTTATGTAAACAGACGGCAATAGCACATATTAATCTCCCAGTACCACAGGGATCAACAAATCTTTTTAAAATTTAGGAACCAGTAAGAATATTTAGGAGCCACATATACTTATAGGAGCCAGACAGTGGTATTTGTATATAGATATATACAGAGTTTAACCCAAAAACCAGGGGTAAAATTCTGGGTTTATCAAGCCCTGCAGTAGGGAGCAGGAGAAAGATTTGTTGCATCTCAAATAGCTGATTGTGCTCAGCAGTGATGTGCAGTCACTAGAGGCAGGTGAGGCAGTGCTTCACCTCTCATATGGGCAAAAATATATATTTTTTTATTGGCTTTAAAAAAAAAATTGTAATTTTTTTTTCCCAGCATTTTTTTTTCTCACAGCTATATGTTGTGCAATGAAGAGGCACAAGCAGGTCTGCCCACCATTACACAACATGCTGCGCCATCTACTGGATGCAAGTGGTTAAGATCATTGCATGGCCCATTAACTGCTTATTTGAGGCAGTCCTATTTGGGCTGAAACAACCTAGCGAGAGGCATTAGTAAGTGGAATATAGTGTTGGGGCTGGATGTTAAATCATATAAAACAAAACAAAAACGGAAAAAAACAACTTTCATATATTTTGTTGCTGTCCTGTGAAGCTGCCAGCTTTGCTAAAGTAAAAAAGAGAGTTCTGTTCTTCCCCTTTAAGTGCAGTGGAATGTGCCACTGTCACTTCCTGAATCCTTCCAGAGCAGGAGAGAGGCACAGAGAGCAGTGTTTCACCCACATCTTATTAAAGTAAGATTTTACTGATAGGGATTCTGTTAGTGAAAATGATAATTTAATGAATGTGGTTTAGTGTTTTTTTTACTCTTTTACAGCAAAGGACCGTTTTTGTATTTTGTTTACTCAAACTTTACACCCACTAACTTAGCAGCTTGCCTCTGTACTTCACACTAAATTATAGACTAATTTTCTGAACTCTCTGTAGCTCTGCTGTTTTATTGCTTTAAAATGCTGTGGTCCCTCTCCCCCCCCCCCCCCCCCATTGTGTGTGTGTGTATCTCTCTCTCTCTATCTATCCATCTCTCTCCTTATGTGTTGTTCTCCCCCATGGTCTCTTTCTCTCTCTGTCTCTCTTCCTCCCCCTCTGACTCTCATCCCTTATGTAATGAAAGAATCTATAAGCATAATTTGCGGCATTAAAGTAAAATGTATGTTTTAAACATATTTTAATGGGCATGGATTTCTAGATCTCATAATCAGAGCAAGCATTGTGTTATCTGGCAAGAGTTTCTGTTACAATCCTTTTAGACTAAAATCAGATGTTTACTAAGTTGACCAGTTTTCCAAGACACCATTTAAAGGGACATGAAACCCATATGAAACCCATATGCAAATTTAAATAACTTTCCAATTTACATCTAATATCTAATTTTCTCCTGTTAAGTGTAGTCAGTCCACGGGTCATCCATTACTTATGGGATTATAGCTCCTCCCTAATAGGAAGTGCAAGAGGATCACCCAAGCAGAGCTGCTATATAGCTCCTCCCCTCTACGTCATACCCAGTCATTCTCTTGCACCTAACTAATAGATAGGACGTGTGAGAGGACTGTGGTTGTTAAACTTAGTTTTTATTTCTTCAATCAAAAGTTTGTTATTTTAAACAGCACCGGAGTGTGTTGTTTTTTCTCAGGCAGCATTAGAAGAAGAATCTACCTGAGTTTGTGTATGATCTTAGCGGTCGTAACTAAGATCCATTTGCTGTTCTCGGCCATTCTGAGGAGTGAGGTAACTTCAGAACAGGGGACAGCGGGCAGGGTTCACCTGCAAGGAGGTATGTTGCAGTATATTATTTTCTAAGGAATGGAATTGACTGAGAAAATACTGCTAATACCGATGTAATGTAAGTGCAGCCTTAAATGCAGTAGTAGCGACTGGTATCAGGCTGATATGTATGTATGTTTACACTGAGGTATTTCTAGGGAATGGAACTTCACTAAGAAAATACTGTATACATTTAACTTATATTTGAGCCTCCACTGCAGTGAAAGCGACTAGCAGCAGGCTTATTAATAACATTTCATAATTTTATTTTTAAACGTTTACTGGCATGTTAATCGTTTTTCTCTGAGGTACTTGGTGATAAAACTTTATGGGCATTATTTTTCCACATGGCTGTCGTTTGCTTATGAATAAAATCAGTTTACTGAGCTTCCCCACTGTTGTATTATGAGTGGGAGGGGCCTATTTTGGCGCTTTATTGCGCAGTAAAAATTCAGTCACAGTCTTCCTATTTCTTCCTCCATGATCCAGGACGTCTCTACAGAGCCCAGGGGTCTACAAAACTAGTTTTGAGGGAGGTAATCACTCACAGCAGACCTGTGAGACTGTGTTTTGACTGTGATAAAAACGCTTATATTAAAATTGTTATCCGTTTTTGGGTACTAAGGGGTTAATCATCCATTTGCTGGTGGGTGCAATCCTTTGCTAACTTAATACATTTACTGTGAAAATTTGGTTGCTATAACTAATTTGGTTCATTGTTATTTCAACTGTGACAGTTTTTTGTGCTTCTTAAAGGCACAGTAACGTTTTTTATATTGCTTGTAAATTTATTTGAAAAGTATTTTCCAAGCTTGCTAGTCTCATTGCTAGTTTGTTTAAACATGTCTGACACAGATGAATCTCTTTGTGCAATATGTTTAAAGGCCAATGTGGAGCCCAATAGAAATTTGTGTACTAATTGCATTGATGCTACTTTAAATAAAAGCCAATCTGTACATGTAAAGAAAATTTCACCAGACAACGAGGGGGAAGTTATGCCGACTAACTCTCCTCACGTGTCAGTACCTTCGTCTCCCGCTCAGGAGGTGCGTGATATTGTGGCGCCAAGTACATCAGGGCGGCCCATACAAATCAGTTTGCAAGACATGGCTAATGTTATGACTGAAGTATTATCTAAATTGCCAGAATTTAGGGGTAAACGCGACCACTCTGGGGTGAGAACAGAGTGCGCTGATAATAATAGAGCCATGTCTGATACTGCGTCACAATTTGCAGAACATGAGGACGGAAAGCTTCATTCTGTGGGTGACGGATCTGATCCAAGTAAACTGGACTCAGACATTTCAAATTTTAAATTTAAGCTTGAGAACCTCCGTGTATTACTAGGGGAGGTATTAGCGGCTCTGAATGATTGTAACACGGTTGCAATTCCAGAGAAAATATGTAGGCTGGATAAATATTTTGCGGTACCGACGTGTACTGACGTTTTTCCTATACCTAAAAGGCTTACAGAAATTGTTAACAAGGAGTGGGATAGACCCGGTGTGCCTTTTTCACCCCCTCCCATATTTAGAAAAATGTTTCCAATAGACGCCACCACACGGGACTTATGGCAGACGGTCCCTAAGGTGGAGGGAGCAGTTTCTACTCTGGCTAAGCGCACCACTATCCCGGTGGAGGATAGCTGTGCTTTTTCAGATCCAATGGATAAAAAGTTAGAGGGTTACCTTAAGAAAATGTTTGTTCAACAAGGTTTTATATTACAAACCCTTGCATGCATTGCGCCTGTCACGGCTGCGGCGGCATTCTGGTTTGAGTCTCTGGAAGAGACCATTAGCTCAGCTCCATTGGATGAGATTATAGACAAGCTTAGAGTCCTTAAGCTAGCTAATTCATTTATTTCTGACGCCGTAGTACACTTAACTAAGCTTACGGCTAAGAACTCCGGATTCGCCATTCAAGCACGCAGAGCGCTGTGGCTTAAATCCTGGTCAGCCGATGTGACTTCTAAATCTAAATTGCTTAACATACCTTTCAAAGGGCAGACATTATTCGGGCCCGGTTTGAAAGAAATTATCGCTGACATTACTGGAGGTAAGGGCCATGCCCTGCCTCAAGACAGAGCCAAACCAAGGGCCAAACAGTCTAATTTTCGTGCTTTTCGTAACTTCAAGGCAGGAGCAGCATCAACTTCCTCCGCTCCAAAACAGGAAGGAACTGTTGCTCGCTACAGACAGGGCTGGAAACCTAACCAGTCCTGGAACAAGGGCAAGCAGGCCAGAAAGCCTGCTGCTGCCCCTAAGACAGCATGAAGTGAGGGCCCCCGATCCGGAAACGGATCTAGTGGGGGGCAGACTTTCTCTCTTCGCCCAGGCTTGGGCAAGAGATGTCCAGGATCCCTGGGCGTTAGAGATCATATCTCAGGGATATCTTCTGGACTTCAAAGCTTCTCCTCCAAAAGGGAGATTTCATCTTTCAAGGTTGTCAGCAAACCAGATAAAGAAAGAGGCGTTTCTACGCTTTGTACAAGACCTTTTACTAATGGGAGTGATCCACCCAGTTCCGCGGTCGGAACACGGACAAGGATTTTACTCAAATCTGTTTGTGGTTCCCAAAAAAGAGGGAACCTTCAGACCAATCTTGGACTTAAAGATCCTAAACAAATTCCTAAGAGTTCCATCGTTCAAAATGGAAACTATTCGGACAATCTTACCTATGATCCAAAAGGGTCAGTACATGACCACAGTGGATTTAAAGGATGCCTACCTTCACATACCGATTCACAAGGATCATTATCGGTACCTAAGGTTTGCCTTCCTAAACAGGCACTACCAGTTTGTAGCTCTTCCCTTCGGGTTAGCTACGGCTCCAAGAATCTTTACAAAGGTTCTAGGCTCTCTTCTGGCGGTACTAAGACCGCGAGGAATATCGGTAGCTCCGTACCTAGACGACATTCTGATACAAGCGTCAAGTTTCCAAACTGCCAAGTCTCATACAGAGTTAGTTCTGGCATTTCTAAGGTCGCATGGGTGGAAGGTGAACGTAGAAAAGAGTTCTCTATTGCCACTCACAAGAGTTCCCTTCTTGGGGACTCTTATAGATTCTGTAGAAATGAAAATTTACCTGACAGAGGACAGGTTAACAAAACTTCTAAATGCTTGCCGTGTCCTTCATTCCATTCAACACCCGTCAGTGGCTCAATGCATGGAGGTAATCGGCTTAATGGTAGCGGCAATGGACATAGTACCTTTTGCACGCCTGCATCTCAGACCACTGCAATTGTGCATGCTAAGTCAGTGGAATGGGGATTACTCAGATTTGTCCCCTATGCTGAATCTGGATCAAGAGACCAGAGATTCTCTTCTATGGTGGCTTTCTCGGCCACATCTGTCCAGGGGGATGCCCTTCAGCAGGCCAGATTGGACGATTGTAACAACAGACGCCAGCCTGCTAGGTTGGGGAGCTGTCTGGAATTCCCTGAAGGCTCAGGGATCATGGACTCAGGAGGAGAGACTCCTTCCAATAAACATTCTGGAATTAAGAGCAGTTTTCAATGCCCTTCTGGCTTGGCCTCAGTTAGCAACTCTGAGGTTCATCAGGTTTCAGTCGGACAACATCACGACTGTGGCTTACATCAACCATCAGGGAGGGACAAGGAGTTCCCTAGCGATGATGGAAGTCTCAAAGATAATTCGCTGGGCAGAGTCTCACTCTTGCCACCTGTCAGCGA
Source organism: Bombina bombina (assembly GCF_027579735.1). Lineage (NCBI taxonomy): Eukaryota > Metazoa > Chordata > Amphibia > Anura > Bombinatoridae > Bombina > Bombina bombina. Next base: position 211,508,972 of record NC_069504.1, on the reverse strand, counting down.
TCCACATCCCAGGCGTGGAGAACTGGGAGGCGGATTTCCTAAGTCGCCAGACTTTTCATCCGGGGGAGTGGGAACTTCATCCGGAGGTATTTGCCCAACTGCTTCGGCGTTGGGGCAAACCAGATCTGGATCTCATGGCGTCTCGCCAGAACGCCAAGCTTCCTTGTTACGGATCCAGGTCCAGGGACCCGGGAGCGGTACTGATAGATGCTCTGACAGCACCATGGGTCTTCAACATGGCTTATGTGTTTCCACCCTTCCCGATGCTTCCTCGATTTATTGCCAGGATCAAACAGGAGAGAGCATCGGTGATTCTAATAGCGCCTGCGTGGCCACGCAGGACCTGGTATGCAGATCTAGTGGACATGTCGTCCTGTCCACCATGGTCTCTGCCTCTGAGACAGGACCTTCTGATTCAGGGTCCTTTCAAACATCCAAATCTAATTTCTCTGAGGCTGACTGCATGGAGATTGAACGCTTGATTCTATCAAAGCGTGGATTCTCGGAGTCAGTGATTGATACCTTAATACAGGCTAGGAAACCTGTTACCAGGAAAATTTACCATAAAATATGGCGTAAATACTTGCATTGGTGCGAATCCAAGAGTTACTCATGGAGTAAGGTTAGGATTCCTAGGATATTGTCTTTTCTACAAGAAGGTTTAGAAAAGGGTTTATCTGCTAGTTCGTTAAAGGGACAGATCTCAGCTCTGTCCATCCTTTTACACAAACGTCTGTCAGAAGTTCCAGACGTTCAGGCTTTTTGTCAGGCTTTGGCCAGGATTAAGCCTGTGTTTAAAACTGTTGCTCCGCCGTGGAGCTTAAACTTAGTTCTTAACGTTTTACAGGGTGTTCCGTTTGAACCCATTCATTCCATTGATATCAAGCTGTTATCTTGGAAAGTTCTGTTTTTAATGGCTATTTCCTCGGCTCGAAGAGTCTCTGAGTTATCGGCCTTACATTGTTATTCTCCTTATCTGATTTTTCATTCAGACAAGGTAGTTCTGCGTACTAAACCTGGGTTCTTACCTAAGGTAGTCACTAACAGGAATATCAATCAAGAGATTGTTGTTCCATCATTGTGCCCTAACCCTTCTTCAAAGAAGGAACGACTTCTGCACAATCTGGACGTCGTCCGTGCCCTGAAATTTTATTTGCAGGCAACTAAAGATTTTCGCCAAACTTCTTCCCTGTTTGTCATTTATTCTGGACAGAGGAGAGGTCAAAAAGCTTCGGCTACCTCTCTCTCTTTCTGGCTTCGTAGCATAATACGTTTAGCCTATGAGACTGCTGGACAGCAGCCTCCTGAAAGAATTACAGCTCATTCTACTAGAGCTGTGGCTTCCACTTGGGCCTTTAAAAATGAGGACTCTGTTGAACAGATTTGCAAGGTTGCAACTTGGTCTTCACTTCACACCTTTTCGAAATTTTACAAATTTGACACTTTTGCTTCTTCGGAGGCTGTTTTTGGGAGAAAGGTTCTTCAGGCAGTGGTTCCTTCCGTGTAAAGATCCTGCCTGTCCCTCCCGTCATCCGTGTACTTTTAGCTTTGGTATTGGTATCCCATAAGTAATGGATGACCCGTGGACTGACTACACTTAACAGGAGAAAACATAATTTATGCTTACCTGATAAATTCCTTTCTCCTGTAGTGTAGTCAGTCCACGGCCCGCCCTGTTTTTACGGCAGGTCTAAATTTTAAATTAAACTCCAGTCACCACTGCACCCTATAGTTTCTCCTTTCTCGTTTGGTTTCGGTCGAATGACTGGGTATGACGTAGAGGGGAGGAGCTATATAGCAGCTCTGCTTGGGTGATCCTCTTGCACTTCCTGTTAGGGAGGAGATATAATCCCATAAGTAATGGATGACCCGTGGACTGACTACACTACAGGAGAAAGGAATTTATCAGGTAAGCATAAATTATGTTTTCTTCATTATTTTGATGTCCTTTGTTGAAAATCATATCTAAATATGCTCAGTAGCTGCTGATTGGTGGCTGCACATAGATACCTCATGTGATTGGCTCACCCATGTGCATTGCTATTTCTTCAACAAAGGATATCTAAAGAATGAAGGCGTATCCTGCCACTGCCTCACCAGCCTCTGACGTCACTGCACGTCACTGGTGCTCAGTGAAACCCCCAGACACAATTAGCATTTCAATATCAACCTATTTGGGTTGTGTTTAGACCTGGATAACATTAGCAAGATCTGCATTACCTGCAAGCTCAGCCCATTTGGTCATGTCCTTGAGAACAACAGTGTATGGTTTTAATGAGCAAAATCAGTTATTTCCAATACAAAAACAAACATGAAAGAATAATTTGCCATACATTTAATATTCTGTACAAAGAATTACAAAATATTTGGAACACAATAAGGGGGAACAATTTATATAGAACAATGTCCCTTTAAAGGGTAAACCAAATAAATTCACATAAGAAAATAAATATACCTCTCAATTACATAACCATAGGACACAACCTACCAGGTTTGTAGCTGCAATACTCATATATTTCATGTATAATGTCAATATAGAATAACGTCACAAAGCATGTCTGAAAAAGGGCACCAAACTGTACTCATTATGCATCTTAGAGATACTACTTTAAAGGGACAGTTACCACCAGAATGTTTGTTGTTTTAAAAGATAGATAATCCCTTTATTACCCATTCCACAGTTTTGCATAACCAACACAGTTATATTAATATACTTTTTACCTCTGTGATTACCTTTTATCTAAGCATCTTCTGACAACCCCCTGATCACATGACATTTTATTTATTATCTATTGACTTTAATTTTAGCCAATTAGTGCAGTGTCTGCTACAATCCACGGGCGTGATCACAATGTTATCTATATGGTTTACATGAACTAGCTCTTCCCTGTTGTGAAAAGCAAATAAAAAAGCATGTGATAAGAGGTGGCCTTCAAGGGATTAGAAAGTAGCATATGAGCCTTCCTAGGTTTAGCTTTCAACAAAGAATAACAAAAGAACAAAGCAAAATTAGTGATAAAAGTAAATTAGAAAGTTGTTTAAAATTACATGCCCTTGTAACATGTAAAGGATATGATACAGAGAAAGCTTCTGAGTTTTGGAGTAGAATTATACACCCAATAGCCTCGGTTGAAGAAACTGCCAGCCTCAATTCCCCTATTACAAAGGAAGAGATAGAGAAAGTAACTCTTAAACTTGCCGTTAACAAAGCAGCCGGTTCGGATGGACTACCAAACGAATTTTATAAGATTTTATCAACAGATATAGCACCCTACTTATGTAATCTATACAACAAGATCTATATTGATGCCAAGCCAGTTTCACCCTCTTTTTCCTCATCTTATACTACTTTGATCTTAAGAGGGAAAGATCCTACTCAAAAAGAGTCATACAGACCAATTGCGTTATTAAACTCAGATTATACATTTCTATCCTCCATTTCAGCAAACAGATTACAGACCATTTTAGCAAAAGTAATACATACGGACCAAGCAGGTTTCTTGAACAAACGTAACTCCGCGGCAAAGATCAGAGAGCTCCTTGTTACGTTAGACTATATTCTGAACTCATGCTCTCCAGCGGCGGAGAGAGAGGGCCTCCCGGACTTGGCTATTTTATCAATCAACGCAGAAAAAGCATTTGACTCTGTAACTTTTAACCATATAATAACATCTTTAACAAAATTCGGGATTACAGGTAATTTTCTTAAATTTATAGAAAACTTACATAACCAATCCCACACAAGACTAATAATAAATGATATCATCTCTTCTCTGATTGCCATAGACAGAGGCACGCGTCAGGGCTGCCCTCTCTCTCCGCTTCTTTTTGACATAGCCATCGAGCCGAGCCGCTAGCAATTATGATAAGGGAATCTCTTAATGGTATAAAAATCCGAAATTGTGAGATGAAAGTCGGACTATATGCTGACGATCTTTTGATCTATCTATCTAACTCTAAGATAAATATACCAAAACTTATTCAAATAACTGATCACTTTGGCTCCTTTTCGGGTTACAAGGTGAACAAGCTAAAATCCGAAATACTCTGGCTCAGGAAAAACAATAGTTCTATTTTAGATATTCCTTTTAAGGTAGTCACAGAAACTTGCTACACCACGGGAATATGGCGGCTTAGCAATACCAAATATTAGATTCTACAATCTTAGTCTCTTAGCTTGTATAATAGCCGATTGGATTTTTTACCAAAAACTATATTCTAAATAACGAGCTTCAATTAAATATATGTGAACCATATCTCCCAGCAGCTCTGATACACTCCTCACCCAAAGATCTCCCAGCAGAGATTAAAGGATTCAAAACCATATTGAATCCGATGAAGGCTTGGTGGAAACTATCTAAGCTTCTTTCACTAACCACCACCGTATCAAACTATCTTCCCCTGATAGGGAACCTGCGATTCCAAGCAGGTATAAACTCAGAAGTCTTTAATAGGTGGCATAATAGCGGTCTAGACAGATTACATTATTTAATAGAAAAAGACAGAAAAAATGTTAAGACTTTTGAGGAACTGAAAGCTAAATTTAATCTCTTTAACAAAGACTTCTTTGCATATCTGCAAATAAGATATTTCATTATGGAATTAATTAAAGAGGCAGGATGGTGCTGGGAGCTAGGCAAACTGGAAAATTGGTTAACTCTGAATAAAATTGGCTGTATGTCCATTGCCCCCAGTGACGTGCAGTGACGTCAGAGGCTGGTGAGGCAGTGGCAGGATACGCCTTCATTCTTTAGATATCCTTTGTTGAAGAAATAGCACTGCACATGGGTGAGCCAATCACATGAGGTATCTATGTGCAGCCACCAATCAGCAGCTACTGAGCATATTTAGATATGATTTTCAACAAAGGACATCAAAATAATGAAGAAAACATAATTTATGCTTACCTGATAAATTCCTTTCTCCTGTAGTGTAGTCAGTCCACGGGTCATCCATTACTTATGGGATTATATCTCCTCCCTAACAGGAAGTGCAAGAGGATCACCCAAGCAGAGCTGCTATATAGCTCCTCCCCTCTACGTCATACCCAGTCATTCGACCGAAACCAAACGAGAAAGGAGAAACTATAGGGTGCAGTGGTGACTGGAGTTTAATTTAAAATTTAGACCTGCCGTAAAAACAGGGCGGGCCGTGGACTGACTACACTACAGGAGAAAGGAATTTATCAGGTAAGCATAAATTATGTTTTCTCCTGTTAAGTGTAGTCAGTCCACGGGTCATCCATTACTTATGGGATACCAATACCAAAGCTAAAAGTACACGGATGACGGGAGGGACAGGCAGGATCTTTACACGGAAGGAACCACTGCCTGAAGAACCTTTCTCCCAAAAACAGCCTCCAAAGAAGCAAAAGTGTCAAATTTGTAAAATTTCGAAAAGGTGTGAAGTGAAGACCAAGTTGCAGCCTTGCAAATCTGTTCAACAGAGTCCTCATTTTTAAAGGCCCAAGTGGAAGCCACAGCTCTAGTAGAATGAGCTGTAATTCTTTCAGGAGGCTGCTGTCCAGCAGTCTCATAGGCTAAACGTATTATGCTACGAAGCCAGAGAGAGGTAGCCGAAGCTTTTTGACCTCTCCTCTGTCCAGAATAAACGACAAACAGGGAAGAAGTTTGGCGAAAATCTTTAGTTGCCTGCAAATAAAATTTCAGGGCACGGACGACGTCCAGATTGTGCAGAAGTCGTTCCTTCTTTGAAGAAGGGTTAGGGCACAATGATGGAACAACAATCTCTTGATTGATATTCCTGTTAGTGACTACCTTAGGTAAGAACCCAGGTTTAGTACGCAGAACTACCTTGTCTGAATGAAAAATCAGATAAGGAGAATAACAATGTAAGGCCGATAACTCAGAGACTCTTCGAGCCGAGGAAATAGCCATTAAAAACAGAACTTTCCAAGATAACAGCTTGATATCAATGGAATGAAGGGGTTCAAACGGAACACCCTGTAAAACGTTAAGAACTAAGTTTAAGCTCCACGGCGGAGCAACAGTTTTAAACACAGGCTTAATCCTGGCCAAAGCCTGACAAAAAGCCTGAACGTCTGGAACTTCTGACAGACGTTTGTGTAAAAGGATGGACAGAGCTGAGATCTGTCCCTTTAACAAACTAGCAGATAAACCCTTTTCTAAACCTTCTTGTAGAAAAGACAATATCCTAGGAATCCTAACCTTACTCCATGAGTAACTCTTGGATTCGCACCAATGCAAGTATTTACGCCATATTTTATGGTAAATTTTCCTGGTAACAGGTTTCCTAGCCTGTATTAAGGTATCAATCACTGACTCCGAGAATCCACGCTTTGATAGAATCAAGCGTTCAATCTCCATGCAGTCAGCCTCAGAGAAATTAGATTTGGATGTTTGAAAGGACCCTGAATCAGAAGGTCCTGTCTCAGAGGCAGAGACCATGGTGGACAGGACGACATGTCCACTAGATCTGCATACCAGGTCCTGCGTGGCCACGCAGGCGCTATTAGAATCACCGATGCTCTCTCCTGTTTGATCCTGGCAATAAATCGAGGAAGCATCGGGAAGGGTGGAAACACATAAGCCATGTTGAAGACCCATGGTGCTGTCAGAGCATCTATCAGTACCGCTCCCGGGTCCCTGGACCTGGATCCGTAACAAGGAAGCTTGGCGTTCTGGCGAGACGCCATGAGATCCAGATCTGGTTTGCCCCAACGCCGAAGCAGTTGGGCAAATACCTCCGGATGAAGTTCCCACTCCCCCGGATGAAAAGTCTGGCGACTTAGGAAATCCGCCTCCCAGTTCTCCACGCCTGGGATGTGGATCACTGACAGGTGGCAAGAGTGAGACTCTGCCCAGCGAATTATCTTTGAGACTTCCATCATCGCTAGGGAACTCCTTGTCCCTCCCTGATGGTTGATGTAAGCCACAGTCGTGATGTTGTCCGACTGAAACCTGATGAACCTCAGAGTTGCTAACTGAGGCCAAGCCAGAAGGGCATTGAAAACTGCTCTTAATTCCAGAATGTTTATTGGAAGGAGTCTCTCCTCCTGAGTCCATGATCCCTGAGCCTTCAGGGAATTCCAGACAGCTCCCCAACCTAGCAGGCTGGCGTCTGTTGTTACAATCGTCCAATCTGGCCTGCTGAAGGGCATCCCCCTGGACAGATGTGGCCGAGAAAGCCACCATAGAAGAGAATCTCTGGTCTCTTGATCCAGATTCAGCATAGGGGACAAATCTGAGTAATCCCCATTCCACTGACTTAGCATGCACAATTGCAGTGGTCTGAGATGCAGGCGTGCAAAAGGTACTATGTCCATTGCCGCTACCATTAAGCCGATTACCTCCATGCATTGAGCCACTGACGGGTGTTGAATGGAATGAAGGACACGGCAAGCATTTAGAAGTTTTGTTAACCTGTCCTCTGTCAGGTAAATTTTCATTTCTACAGAATCTATAAGAGTCCCCAAGAAGGGAACTCTTGTGAGTGGCAATAGAGAACTCTTTTCTACGTTCACCTTCCACCCATGCGACCTTAGAAATGCCAGAACTAACTCTGTATGAGACTTGGCAGTTTGGAAACTTGACGCTTGTATCAGAATGTCGTCTAGGTACGGAGCTACCGATATTCCTCGCGGTCTTAGTACCGCCAGAAGAGAGCCTAGAACCTTTGTAAAGATTCTTGGAGCCGTAGCTAACCCGAAGGGAAGAGCTACAAACTGGTAGTGCCTGTTTAGGAAGGCAAACCTTAGGTACCGATAATGATCCTTGTGAATCGGTATGTGAAGGTAGGCATCCTTTAAATCCACTGTGGTCATGTACTGACCCTTTTGGATCATAGGTAAGATTGTCCGAATAGTTTCCATTTTGAACGATGGAACTCTTAGGAATTTGTTTAGGATCTTTAAGTCCAAGATTGGTCTGAAGGTTCCCTCTTTTTTGGGAACCACAAACAGATTTGAGTAAAATCCTTGTCCGTGTTCCGACCGCGGAACTGGGTGGATCACTCCCATTAGTAAAAGGTCTTGTACAAAGCGTAGAAACGCCTCTTTCTTTATCTGGTTTGCTGACAACCTTGAAAGATGAAATCTCCCTTTTGGAGGAGAAGCTTTGAAGTCCAGAAGATATCCCTGAGATATGATCTCTAACGCCCAGGGATCCTGGACATCTCTTGCCCAAGCCTGGGCGAAGAGAGAAAGTCTGCCCCCCACTAGATCCGTTTCCGGATCGGGGGCCCTCACTTCATGCTGTCTTAGGGGCAGCAGCAGGCTTTCTGGCCTGCTTGCCCTTGTTCCAGGACTGGTTAGGTTTCCAGCCCTGTCTGTAGCGAGCAACAGTTCCTTCCTGTTTTGGAGCGGAGGAAGTTGATGCTGCTCCTGCCTTGAAGTTACGAAAAGCACGAAAATTAGACTGTTTGGCCCTTGGTTTGGCTCTGTCTTGAGGCAGGGCATGGCCCTTACCTCCAGTAATGTCAGCGATAATTTCTTTCAAACCGGGCCCGAATAATGTCTGCCCTTTGAAAGGTATGTTAAGCAATTTAGATTTAGAAGTCACATCGGCTGACCAGGATTTAAGCCACAGCGCTCTGCGTGCTTGAATGGCGAATCCGGAGTTCTTAGCCGTAAGCTTAGTTAAGTGTACTACGGCGTCAGAAATAAATGAATTAGCTAGCTTAAGGACTCTAAGCTTGTCTATAATCTCATCCAATGGAGCTGAGCTAATGGTCTCTTCCAGAGACTCAAACCAGAATGCCGCCGCAGCCGTGACAGGCGCAATGCATGCAAGGGTTTGTAATATAAAACCTTGTTGAACAAACATTTTCTTAAGGTAACCCTCTAACTTTTTATCCATTGGATCTGAAAAAGCACAGCTATCCTCCACCGGGATAGTGGTGCGCTTAGCCAGAGTAGAAACTGCTCCCTCCACCTTAGGGACCGTCTGCCATAAGTCCCGTGTGGTGGCGTCTATTGGAAACATTTTTCTAAATATGGGAGGGGGTGAAAAAGGCACACCGGGTCTATCCCACTCCTTGTTAACAATTTCTGTAAGCCTTTTAGGTATAGGAAAAACGTCAGTACACGTCTGGTACCGCAAAATATTTATCCAGCCTACATATTTTCTCTGGAATTGCAACCGTGTTACAATCATTCAGAGCCGCTAATACCTCCCCTAGTAATACACGGAGGTTCTCAAGCTTAAATTTAAAATTTGAAATGTCTGAGTCCAGTTTACTTGGATCAGATCCGTCACCCACAGAATGAAGCTTTCCGTCCTCATGTTCTGCAAATTGTGACGCAGTATCAGACATGGCTCTATTATTATCAGCGCACTCTGTTCTCACCCCAGAGTGGTCGCGTTTACCCCTAAATTCTGGCAATTTAGATAATACTTCAGTCATAACATTAGCCATGTCTTGCAAACTGATTTGTATGGGCCGCCCTGATGTACTTGGCGCCACAATATCACGCACCTCCTGAGCGGGAGACGAAGGTACTGACACGTGAGGAGAGTTAGTCGGCATAACTTCCCCCTCGTTGTCTGGTGAAATTTTCTTTACATGTACAGATTGGCTTTTATTTAAAGTAGCATCAATGCAATTAGTACACAAATTTCTATTGGGCTCCACATTGGCCTTTAAACATATTGCACAAAGAGATTCATCTGTGTCAGACATGTTTAAACAAACTAGCAATGAGACTAGCAAGCTTGGAAAATACTTTTCAAATAAATTTACAAGCAATATAAAAAACGTTACTGTGCCTTTAAGAAGCACAAAAAACTGTCACAGTTGAAATAACAATGAACCAAATTAGTTATAGCAACCAAATTTTCACAGTAAATGTATTAAGTTAGCAAAGGATTGCACCCACCAGCAAATGGATGATTAACCCCTTAGTACCCAAAAACGGATAACAATTTTAATATAAGCGTTTTTATCACAGTCAAAACACAGTCTCACAGGTCTGCTGTGAGTGATTACCTCCCTCAAAACTAGTTTTGTAGACCCCTGGGCTCTGTAGAGACGTCCTGGATCATGGAGGAAGAAATAGGAAGACTGTGACTGAATTTTTACTGCGCAATAAAGCGCCAAAATAGGCCCCTCCCACTCATAATACAACAGTGGGGAAGCTCAGTAAACTGATTTTATTCATAAGCAAACGACAGCCATGTGGAAAAATAATGCCCATAAAGTTTTATCACCAAGTACCTCAGAGAAAAACGATTAACATGCCAGTAAACGTTTAAAAATAAAATTATGAAATGTTATTAATAAGCCTGCTGCTAGTCGCTTTCACTGCAGTGGAGGCTCAAATATAAGTTAAATGTATACAGTATTTTCTTAGTGAAGTTCCATTCCCTAGAAATACCTCAGTGTAAACATACATACATATCAGCCTGATACCAGTCGCTACTACTGCATTTAAGGCTGCACTTACATTACATCGGTATTAGCAGTATTTTCTCAGTCAATTCCATTCCTTAGAAAATAATATACTGCAACATACCTCCTTGCAGGTGAACCCTGCCCGCTGTCCCCTGTTCTGAAGTTACCTCACTCCTCAGAATGGCCGAGAACAGCAAATGGATCTTAGTTACGACCGCTAAGATCATACACAAACTCAGGTAGATTCTTCTTCTAATGCTGCCTGAGAAAAAACAACACACTCCGGTGCTGTTTAAAATAACAAACTTTTGATTGAAGAAATAAAAACTAAGTTTAACAACCACAGTCCTCTCACACGTCCTATCTATTAGTTAGGTGCAAGAGAATGACTGGGTATGACGTAGAGGGGAGGAGCTATATAGCAGCTCTGCTTGGGTGATCCTCTTGCACTTCCTATTAGGGAGGAGCTATAATCCCATAAGTAATGGATGACCCGTGGACTGACTACACTTAACAGGAGAAAATTAGATATTAGATGTAAATTGGAAAGTTATTTAAATTTGCATATGGGTTTCATATGGGTTTCATGTCCCTTTAAATGGTGTCTTGGAAAACTGGTCAACTTAGTAAACATCTGATTTTAGTCTAAAAGGATTGTAACAGAAACTCTTGCCAGATAACACAATGCTTGCTCTGATTATGAGATCTAGAAATCCATGCCCATTAAAATATGTTTAAAACATACATTTTACTTTAATGCCGCAAATTATGCTTATAGATTCTTTCATTACATAAGGGATGAGAGTCAGAGGGGGAGGAAGAGAGACAGAGAGAGAAAGAGACCATGGGGGAGAACAACACATAAGGAGAGAGATGGATAGATAGAGAGAGAGAGATACACACACACACAATGGGGGGGGGGGGGGGGAGAGGGACCACAGCATTTTAAAGCAATAAAACAGCAGAGCTACAGAGAGTTCAGAAAATTAGTCTATAATTTAGTGTGAAGTACAGAGGCAAGCTGCTAAGTTAGTGGGTGTAAAGTTTGAGTAAACAAAATACAAAAACGGTCCTTTGCTGTAAAAGAGTAAAAAAAACACTAAACCACATTCATTAAATTATCATTTTCACTAACAGAATCCCTATCAGTAAAATCTTACTTTAATAAGATGTGGGTGAAACACTGCTCTCTGTGCCTCTCTCCTGCTCTGGAAGGATTCAGGAAGTGACAGTGGCACATTCCACTGCACTTAAAGGGGAAGAACAGAACTCTCTTTTTTACTTTAGCAAAGCTGGCAGCTTCACAGGACAGCAACAAAATATATGAAAGTTGTTTTTTTCCGTTTTTGTTTTGTTTTATATGATTTAACATCCAGCCCCAACACTATATTCCACTTACTAATGCCTCTCGCTAGGTTGTTTCAGCCCAAATAGGACTGCCTCAAATAAGCAGTTAATGGGCCATGCAATGATCTTAACCACTTGCATCCAGTAGATGGCGCAGCATGTTGTGTAATGGTGGGCAGACCTGCTTGTGCCTCTTCATTGCACAACATATAGCTGTGAGAAAAAAAAATGCTGGGAAAAAAAAATTACAATTTTTTTTTTAAAGCCAATAAAAAAATATATATTTTTGCCCATATGAGAGGTGAAGCACTGCCTCACCTGCCTCTAGTGACTGCACATCACTGATTGCCCCATGTTATCACATACTTGGTGCTAGTAAAGGCGCCCCTATTTTGGACAACATGGCATCAGCTTGGAATTCTTTAATCCCTCAGACTAACATTGAGTTGAAAACCCTTCAATTATCAATTAATAAAGTAGCAAGAACTACGTTATCAGCTACTTGGCGGGAGGCGCATTTAAAGCTCCTTCATAGGGCATATTTCACCCAGGAGAAAGGTCTCAGAGTCCATAATCAAGAATTTAATAAATGCCCCAAGTGTTCCTACCCTGCGGCAAATCTGACGCACATGTTCTGGCATTGTCCAAAAATAAGAAATTTCTGGAAAAAACTAGAATTCTGGCTTAAAACTACATTAAAGATAGAAACATTGACCTTATCATTGTATCAAATCATATTCTGTCTAAAGACAGAAGGTAACTTTCAGACTAATGAAAAAATAGTAAATCTCTCTATCTTAGCCACCAGATATTTGATTTGCAAGAAATGGAAATCGAGAGCCTTGCCGACTATTTCCGAAGTCAGAAATTACTTGAAAAAGCAATGTGTACTGGAACAAAAAGATACAAACATTGATAACGAATTGGACATAAGGAACTTTGTTAATAAATGGGCAGTATTTATAAAGACACTCCAGGAGAGAGAAATAGACTATCTGATTTTCCCTTTCAAAAACTCAGAGATTATTCTACTTGGAGTTTGGTAGGTGAGGAGAGGGGCAGAGATTAATTATTTTATTTTTTTATTTTTTCTGTTTCTTGCTTTTGTTTGCTCATATGGTTCTGATAAGATATATTTTGAGTGTTCTTATTTTTTGTTTTTGATGTCTAAGGGGAAAAAAAATTAAAAAATCCCCAGCAATATATATGTTACTTTGTGAAATATTGACAATATTAATATTATTATATTACTTTTGTTTTTCAGTATTACCTGGTCTATTGTATGCCATGTCCACAGCTTCATTCATTACTTGTGGGACCATATACCCAAGCTTTTAGAGGACACTGAATGGAACCGGGAGGGTAAAAGGCAGACCCCTAATCTGAGGGCACCACAGCCTGTAGAACCTTTGTAAAAGTATGCAAGGAGGACCAGGTAGCCGCCTTGCAAATCTGCTCCATAGAAGCCTCATTTTTGAAGGCCCAAGATGAAGCTACTGCTCTAGTGGAATGAGCCGTAATCCTCTGAGGAGGCTTATGACCCGCTGTCTCATAGGCCAAGCGGATCAAGCTCCTCAGCCAGAAAGACAAAGAAGTAGCAGAAGCCCTCTAACCCCTGCACTTCCCTGAATATACAATAAATAGAGATGCAGATTGTCTGAAATCCTTAGTAGCCTGAAGATAGAATTTTAAGGCACGAACCATATCGAAATTATTAAGCAACCTCTCCTTAGGAGAAGAGGGATGCGGACACAAAGAGGGAACAACTATTTCCTGATTGATGTTACGGGTTAGACACGACCTTGGGGAGGAACCCCAAGCCCGTGTGAAGAACAGCCTTATCCGCATGGAACACCAGATAAGGAGGCTCATACTGCAAGGTGGCCAGTTCAGATACTCTGTGCGCCGATGCAATAGCCAACAGAAAAAGAACATTCCAAGAAAGAAGTTTTATGTCAAGAGAATGCATATGCTCAAACGGAACCTTCTGCAAAACCTTAAGTACCAAGTTTAAGCTCCAAGGGGGAGCAGACTGCCTAAAGACAGCCTGATTTGAGACAGAGCCTGAACAAAAGATTGGATGTCAGGGACCTCAGCGAGTCTCCTATGCAACAGAACAGATAAGGCCGAAATTTGTCCCTTCAGGGAACTATCGGCAAGACCCTTCTCCAAACCCTCATGGAGAAAGGACAAAATCCTGGATACCCTCACCTTATGCCAAGGGTAGCCATGACTCTCACACCAGGACAAGTAAGTCCTCCACATCTTATGATAGATGCGTCAAGTAACTGGCTTTCTTGCCTAAACTAGAGTACATTCTCAGAAAAACCCCTTCTTGCCAAAACTAAGCGTTCAATCTCCATGCGGTCAGCCTCAGAGAATAGATTTTGATGTTGAAAAGGACCCTGCTCCAGCAGATCCCTGCGACAGGGTAACCTCCACGGCGGAGAGGATAACATCCCCACCAGATCCGCGAACCACGTCCTCGGCCACGAGGGAGCAATCAGAATGGATGACATTCTCTTCAGTCTTATACGAGCCACTACACGAGGAAGAAGCGGTAACGGAGGAAATATGTATACTAGACCGAACCCCCAAGGTATTGCCAATGCGTCTATTAGCTCGGCTGGGAGTCCCTCGACCTCGATCCGTGTCAGGGAAGTTTGCAATTCAGCCTGGACGCCGTGAGATTGATCTCCAGCGTCCCCCATCTGAGACAGATCTCCGTAAGCACTTTGGGGTGAAGAGACCATTCCCACGGATGAAAAGTCTGCCTGCTGAGAAAATCCGCTTCCCAGTTGCCCCACCCGGGATGTGGATCTCCGCCCACTCCAGGATCCGAGACACCTAACCTCATTGCTAGGGAGCTCCTCGTGCCCCCCTGGTAGTTGATGTAAGCCACCGAGGTAATATTGTCCGCCTGGAATCTGATAAAGCTGAAGTCCCCCAGATGAGGCCACGCCCTCAGAGCATTGTAGATCGCTCGTAGCTACAGAATATTTATTGGAAGAAGAGACTCTAAGCGAGACCACTTCCTCTCTGCCATCCTGGCCCCCCAGACAGCTCCCCATCCCGTCGCGTCCGTGGTAACAATCTCCCAGGACGGTCTCAGGAAGGATGTCCCCATAGACAGACGATACTTGCGGATCCACCAGGAAAGGGAAATCAAAGTACGGTCATCCATGTATATCTGCTGCGACAGATCGGAATGATCGCCGTTCCACTGTCTCAACATGCACAATTGAAGAGGTCTGAGATGAAACCTGGTGAATGGAATCATTTCCATGCACTGAGCTACAGATGGTCTCACCGTAGACTGAAGGGCAAGACAAGTAAACGCCATTTTTGTGCATCGCTTGTCCGTGAGAAATATCTTTATGGACACAGAGTCTATGATTGTGCCCAAGAACTCCACCCTGGTACTGGGAACCAGAGAACTCTTCTCGAGATTGACCTTCCTACCATGAGATTGAAGTAACTGCAGCAGGACCCTGGTGTGGGCCTCTGCCAGATGAAATGACGGCGCCTGAACCAGGATGTCGTCTAGGTAGGGTGCCCCTGCAATTCCCTGGGATCTGGCTACTGTTAGAAGGGCCCCTAGGACCTTCGTAAAGACTCTCGGGCCGTCACCAGACCGAAGGGGAGAGCCCCGAACTGGAAATGCTGATCCAGAAAAGCAAATCTGAGGAACCTGAAATGGTCCCTGTGAATCGGAACATGAAGGTATGCATCCTTCAAGTCTATAGAGGTCATCAATTGCCCCTCCTGAACTAGGGGCAGAATGGACCTGATCGTTTCCATTTAGAACGATGGAACAGACAGGAAATTGTTTAAACATTTGAGGACCAGAATCGGGCGGAACGTGCTCTCCTTCTTTGGGACCACAAACAAATTGGAGTAATACCCTAGACCCCTTTCTGCATGGGGTACTGGTACGATAACCCCTAGAGCGGCGAGATACCGCAGACACTCCAGAAAGGCCTCTCTTTTTTCCAGCCTTGAATACAAGTTTGACAGAAGGCAAAGACAACAACCTCGTCTTAGAGGTCATGTCCGCCGACCAGGATTTTAGCCACAGAGCCCTGCGTGCTAGAACCGAAAAACCTGATACCTTAGCATTCAGGCGGATAATTTGCATATTAGCGTCACGAATGAAGGAGTTGGCCACCTTTAGGGCCTTAATCTTCTGTACCTCCTCAAAAGAGGGTTCGCCCACAATCATATCAAATAAGGCATTGCACCAATATGACGCAGCTCCAGCAACCGCGGCTACCGCCACTGCCGGTTGAAAAACAAACCCTGTGTGCTGAAACATCTTTTGCAACATGTTTTCTAGCTTCTTATCCAAAGGCTCCTTGAATGAAGAACTATCCTTTAAAGGAATCGTTGTGCGCTTAGCGAGCGTGGAGATGGCCCCATACACCTTGGGAATGATCCCCCACAACTCTAGCTGGGCCTCCGGAACGGGGAAAAGCTTTTTAAATTGAGAAGAAGGGGAAAAGGAAGAACCTAATCGTTCCCACTCATTCTTAATAATGTTCGCCATCCTGACAGGAACCGGGAAAGTCTGGGGAACTACCCTGTCCTCATAAACCTTATCCAACTTAGGAATGGAAGGCTTCACTGGTAGTTTTGGTTCCGGAACCTCCAAGGTAGCCAGCACTTGTTTTAAAAAAAAATGCAAGTTCTCCATTTTGAACCGAAAACCGTATTCCTCCGCTGTCAGAGGTTTAGATGACACAAACTCTGACTCTGAAAGGGCCTCATCATCGTACCCCCCCCTATGGGGCATCCGACAGATACAACTCCTGGGACGGGCCACTATGAAAAGCTCTACGCTTGTGCTTAGCAGAACGCGGCAAAGCATGGATCACCTTAGCGACTGCCGTTTCAGGCTGCTCCGCAATGTCTGGCGGACAAGCAATTTCCCCCGAAGGGGCAACAGTCGGACCCTGGGGTGCTGCATGTTGTATAGGGGACACTAATGGGGAACGCACCTCACGGGACAGAGACACCCTCAGAAGTGGACGGCTCAGTAGTGCTAGACATTCTCTTATATTTGGAAGTCGTAGCCTTCACAAGGCATGTGGAACACAGTTGCGCAAGCTGGTCTACCAAAACCTCAAAATAAACACAGGTATAAGACTTAGATAAAGAGGGAGTACCCTCTAACGCGTCAGAATCCTCCATAGCTTTTGGAAAAAAAACTATAACAGGCACCTTTATAACCACCAATGGCCGGGGCACTCACCACCACCTCTGAACCGGACTCAGAAACCGCTTGACTCCTCCGTCGCAGATCAGACCGGAAGTGAAGCCCCACCCGGTCACAAGGGTGTCTACACAGGACCGCCCCTGCTGAGGAGAAGAACGTGCCAAAAAAAGACAGCCTGTCAGTTCCACAAGCTAGAGCCGCTTCCATGCACATATCGCAGCAATCACACAGTAATCTTATGTACATAGCCCCCCCTGCTCAATAATCCCCTCATAGGAATCTTACCCCTAGATTCTATAAAGATAAAGGCGCCACACTGTGGCCCTGCTTTTGTGTTATCATTATATAAAAATAAAACGATCTTACTAGAATCTACGCCGTGGAACAGGAACACGGCCCTTCAAGTGTGACAAGTAATAGCAGCACTCTTGACATGGACTTGAGAGAAGAAAGCAATCTGCGAAACTCGTCAACGCTGATTGCTAAAGTAGCTGTTAATATGAGTCGGATGGTGTCGCAAAGGCATCTCCGGACTCTAACGTTCACCAGGCCTTCAAGTTGAGAAGCTTAAAGAGCTACTTAAACTCCTGTCCCATAGCAAAGGGTAGAACCCCTCATAAGAGACCTCCGATAATCCGGCACCTCTCTGCCACCTCCTGTGACAAAGGCAAATAATGACTGGGGGATGAGGGGAGTGGGGGAGGTATTTAAGCCTTTGGCTGCGGTGTCTTTGCCTCCTCCTGGTGGCCAGGTTCTTAATTCCCACAAGTAATGAATGAAGTTGTGGACTCTCCTCCCCTTTAGATGGAAAGTAAAAATTAATTTTATTACAGACTTGTGTGAAATTTATCACTGGTCACCCGGGACATTAAGTTCTGGCGCCGGGCAGGCAGTATTTGTTTTTATTTTTAAATAGCCAAAGGAGCAAGCAGGGCTACAGTCTCATTTCTTTATATTATTGCAAGAGTAGTTGATAATCTTGGCACAATGGGCACCTTTTGACTGAGGGCAAGTAACCAGGCTCTGAGAAGTGCTCAGGTTGGGAAAGTTGTTAAAAATTCTATACTTTATCTTAACGTTGAAAGAAAAAGTATGTGTTTCATGTCCATTTAAATCAATCCCTGTATCACTGTAAAGGCAGCTTAGTAGAGAAAAAAACAAAAGGAAAGATACTTAGTTTGTCTAAGTTGCAACAATTGCAAAAAGTTTGCCTTTCCCTAAATAAATTAATAAAGATTTTTTTATGTGCAGTAATAAATTATATCATATTATTCATACTATACCATTTACTGAATTTTATTGAGTCAATATAGAAGGTCATGCAAACACATGTATTCTTAAAAACACTTGAAACCAGTGGTATGTATTTTTATAATATAGTAAATCAGCTAGAAGTGGGAAAATATGTACCCTGTAGTGCAGGGGTGTCAAACTCATTTTAGTCGCGGGCCATTTTCCATACAAGTACAACTCACGTGGGCCGCACACTACCTACATATCTTGTCATTGCTAAACAGTGCAGTGGCATTTGCTATAACTGTATACATTTCAAAAGATTGTGTTCTGTAACTCCTAATTAACTTACTCTGGCTTGAGGAAATGTGCTCTAATGCTTTTAAGAAGGTGAGACACACGCTCCACGTGCGACCCACTGTTTATAATAGTGATAGACATACCTGTTGTACATAATATAAAATAAATACATAGAAATATATATAAAGTATGTGATTTTAGTTAAAGAGAAAATGATGGAAAGGAATGGACAGAAATGATGTGGGAAATCAGTGCTACCATAGTAATGAACTGCATGTGTTGAAGAAATCATTATTCACTTATCTGTCGTTTTCTTTTTAATAACGTATGTTTTAATGTATGTACATCCCTAACAGTAAGCGCACTCGCTCTTTAAGTAATAAGCATATTATAATTAATATTTTTCATGGAGGTGGCGTGGGCCGCACAAAATTAGGTTGAGGGCCGCATGAGGCCCACGGGCCGCAAGTTTGACACCCCTGCTGTAGTGTATATAATTGCTAAATCAAATTAATCTAAACTCCTATTCAATGAGCTATGCTGTTTTAACAACTTCTTCATTGTTATTCAATATATTATACTACTAGAGAAATATAAATATTAGTACATTTATAGATGTTAATTTCACTTTTCTTAGCCCCTAAACTTTTTATTAATTAAACAACTTGCAAGCTAGTTAAGTACAGGTTTTAAGAAGTTATTACAATGACATAGATCCTTGTATAGGGGTTTAGATTAATTTCACTTAGGATGCAATTTTAAAGGGATACTAAACCCCAAATTTTTCTTTTGTCATTCAGATAGAGTATGAAATTGTAAGCAACTTTCTAATTTACTCCTATCAAATTTTCTTCATTCTCTTGGTATCTTTATTTGAAATGCAAGAATGTAAGTTTAGATGCCGGCCCATTTTTGGTGAACAACCTGGGTTGGTCTTGCTGATTGGTGGATAAATTCATCCACCAATAAAAAAGTGCTGTCCAGCGTACTGAACAACAACAAAAAAAACAGATGCCTTTTTCAAATAAAGATAGCAAGAGAAAAAAGAAAAATAATAGGAGTAAATTAGAAAGTTGCTTAAAATTGCATGCTCTACCTGAATCACAAAAAGAAATTGGGTTCAGTGTCCCTTTAAGTACACTAGACTATTAAAGGATAATATATATATATATATATATATATATATATATATATTATATATACACAGACACATACACACACAAACAAATAGGTATTAGAGCACATCCATTTTCAAAAGCACAACATATTTTTTGAACTGCTGCAAAAAAACATCAAGAGACAACTATTCTTTTTAAATCTTAGTCACACAATATGGCCATATTTTTTTTACTAAATTGCCCTTATCGCTAGAGAGCATTAGATAAGATAAGGAGGGTTGCGGCTTCTGCAGAATCCAACGTATGTCATGGTATGGGGGGTTGTCAGGGCCCAAGGGCATGGGTAACTTGCACATCTGTGATGGCACCATCAATGCAGAAAGTTATGTATACATTTTGGAACAACATATGCTGCCAATCAGACCTCATCTATCCAGGACGGTCCCTGCATTATTCAGCAGGACAACGCCAAAACACATTCTGCCTGGATTACAAGCGCATGGTTGCGTAAGCAGAGATTGCGGATACTAGCATGGCCTGTCTGCAGTCCAGACCTGTCTCCTTATGAGAATGTGTGGCGCATTATGAAGCACAAAATAACGCAACGCAGGCCCCGTACAGATGCGCACCTGAAGACATGTGTAATGGATGAATGGGGGAAAATTCTGCTTGCTAAACTTAACCAACTTGTGTCTTCAGTGCTCAAACACTTAATAAGTGTTATTAAAAGTAAAGCTGATGTTACACAGTGGTAAACAGTCGACTGTCCCAATTTTTTTGGAGTGTATGGCAGAAATCAGATTTAAAATGAGTGTATATTTTCAAAAATACATTAAATTCACATAGTAAAACATCAAATGATGTTTTAATAATGTGTTTTCAATACAGTACAGGGTGAATTTAATTTTCAAATTACTCTTTTTGTTTTGTTTTTTTGCATTTCCATAGTGTCCAAACTTTTTCGGAATTGGGGTTGTTCCATTACCACCAATGATGATTTTTTTTGTTAGGGAACCCTTGCATGCATCATCCTGGATGGACTATTAATATTGCTTTATTGCTGTGTGGCTTTAATAGGACCTTCATAAAACTGGTTTTAAAAATAAAATGATTTTGCTTAATTGGCTGAAATCAGTTACACTATTACGAGAAGCATGTCCCAGTTTATCTAGGAACAGCTGTGTAGGATATATTTGGTTTATGTCCTTCTAAGCAAAATAATTATATAATATGCTAAGTGTCCCCTCTTTCATAAAGCACATAGTATTAAATGTCCACTTACCAAGGAGGAATGCTTGTTGCCAAGGGGATAAAACACATCTAAATCAAGCTCTGCACATCATACAGCATGCACAGTGCAAGTGCTAATATTCAAAAAATCCTACACTATGTGATGTCAGCCAAAGCGGCCCTCAAGATTGTTTAATCTAGCCATCCCTTGATTAGTAGGTAAATTATAAATTTGGCCCTATCAAATTTTTTTAGGGTTCTAAGATGTGTAACAAGTTGATGATCTATATAGGCACTCAAAAGATAAATGTAAAGACAAGCATGCATTGTCCAGTGTAGACTCTCATTATGCACTGTTTGGATAAATGTCACTTTTTAAGTTCCAGAATGATCACTTCACACTCACAAGATAAATATACATTGCATGTGTCTATGGTGGACTATAGCTCCTACCATGCACCACTACTGGGTAAATGTTACTTTCAGTTTCTAGTATACCCAGTTTCACAGCACTCATTCTTTTCAAGAGTCCCCCATGGAGATAGAAAACTTGGCCAGTGGCCCCCGGATACAATGAGCTTGATACCCCTGGTCTAGGACTGCTTAAAGTAGCAACTTCGGATAGAGTGACACATTTAAAAGGTAAAATGTGTGCCTACTAATTTTTAAACTAAGATTGGAAACTGCCATATTTCACCCGTGAGAGAGGAAATTTAGACATTTACCTAATGTTCCTTTAGTAGGTTGTGATATATTTTAATGGATCACCAAAATCAAGGTTTTGTATTCCATATGCTTTCAAGACCTCACAGGTGCTTTCAAAACCTCACAGGTCTCGTCTTCAGATGTAGATAACAGCTGTCTGAAAATTAGAGGTTTATATATATTTTACATAAATAAAAAGGCAGTTTCCAGGTAATTGAATTAACACAAAGTCAGTCCAAAAGTTTCCCACAAATGTTACCTTCAGATGTAGTAGGCAAGGATGAAAATGTAAAAATAGCAGACTGAATGGCTGGGTTATTTTATAGTTTCACACCTTTTCATAGTGTGTCATAAAGCCAGACTTGATTCAAGCCAGAAAGCCCAGAACCAAAAAGCTTGATATACTTTAATTCCCATGTCCTTCGGTCAAGGGTATTTGCAAAATTTCGCTTTAAGATTAATACTGTTAAAGGTACAGCATACCCTAATTTTTTCTCCCCTTTAAAGAGACAGCCTAGTCATGCAATTTTAAACAACTTCCCAATTTACTTTTATCATCAAATTTGCTTTGTTCAAGGCTATACCTAGGTAGGCTCATAGGCTGAATTCTAAGCCTTTGAAGGCCACCTCTTATCTCAGTACATTTTATTAGCTTTTCACAGGCAGGCAGAGCTAGTTCATGTGTGCCACATAGATTACATTGTGCTCACTCCCGTGGAGTTATGTATAAGTCATAATTGGCTAACATCCAGGTTTGTAAAAAAGCCCTAAGGGGGGCAGTCTGTAGAGGATAGATACAAGGTAATCACAGAGGCTAAATGTGTTTTAATAGAACAATGTTGGTTATACAAAACTAAGGGATGGGTAAAAAAAGGAATTATCTATATTTGTTAACATTTTTTACAAATAACTCCTTTACCCTTTTATCAGCATTTGAAATAGATGATTTAGCCTGTGGTATCCCTATCTATACTGAAAGTTTCTATACTTAAAGGGACACTCGTCAAAATTAAACTTTCATGATTCAGATTGAGCATGCAACTTTTGAATTTACTTCCATTAACAAAATGTGCACAGTCTTTTTAGATTTACACTTTTTGAGTCACCAACTCCTACTAAGCATATGCAAGAGTTCACAAATGCATATACATGCATTCTATGGTTGGCTGACGGCTGTCACATGATACAGGAGGAGAGGAAATAGACATAATTTTGAAATCTGTCAGAAAAAAAGTCTACTACTCATTTGAAGTTGAAACTAAATGCTATTGCATTGTCTCTTCATCAAGCATTTGTTGATTACACAAATCTACGGTATTTACTGGTCCTTTAAGAATAGGCTATTGACAAGCTGCGTAAACAAAGATAGCAGAAGAAATTACACTCCCAGTGGGGTGTAGGTGAGATAATAAAATATTAATTTTCAAATGTAAAAAAGTAGTAGGCTTTAGTATACACGGTGTGCACAATTATTAGGCAAGTTGTATTTTTGAATATTAATTTCATAATTGAACAACTACAATGCTCTTGGTCTATCCAAAATGTCAAACCTGAATATTTAAGAAAGTAAAAGTGAAGTTTTGGCTTTCCTTCTTAATATGAGGAGAGTCCACAGCATCATTCTTTACTGTTGGGAAATACTGAACCTGGCCACCAGGAGAAGGCAAAGACACCCCAGACAAAGGCTTAAATACTCCCCCTACTTCCCTCATATCCCAGTCATTCTTTGCCTTTTGTCACAGGAGGTTGGCAGAGAAGTGTCAGAAGATTTCTGAGTAGTTCCTTAGGAAGGGTATTTACCCTTCGAAATGGGACTGGAGTTTTAAGTAGTCTTGTCAGCCTCTCAGTGAGAGCATTGACGAATGTTAGAGTCTGGAGATGCAGGGAGAGTCCTTCTGCGAACCCATCCAGACTCGTATTAAAGCGACAGTCAACCTAAAATGGCTTCTAAATCATACATATAGAGTTTAAAACGATTAATATTTTTAAATACAGCCCAATTTTCAACAATATTGCGTTAGCATGTAAAAAGACTTACTATGTTAATTTCTGATGTTCAAAAATGTCTGCCTGCCCCCTCCCCTATTGCGTCACAAGTCTTTGCTTGCCTTCACTTTTATACATTGATTTTTTATACAGATATGATAACAGAAAGTAACCGATCAGTACAGAGTATGACCGAGTCCTGAAGAACAAACTTACGTCTCACAAATGAAACCGATGTGTACTGAGCGGTTAATTTCTGTTCTGGTTTTTAAAGTACCCCCTTGAAGAAAATCGGTGCATGCGCAAACGCCGGGAGCATGTAGAATATAATTTTTTGTAAAAAAAAATTTTTTTGGGGGGGGCAAGAAAAACACCAACATATGTACAATTATTGTTACTTCTTTGATTTTTGTTTTAGTTCTTATTTTAGGATACATTAAGGATGATAATGTTGTTTTCTTCTTTTTTTCTGTATAACAAAACATTGTTTTTTTTAGATTGATTAACCCTGCGTGGTGCAATATGAATGCGAATGTGCTTTAACTATATTTTTTTGTACGCGGTTGGATATGAAATATATATTAAAAAAAAAAAAAAAAAAGAATAGAAAAGTGAAGGCGAGCAAAGACTTGTGACGCAATAGGGGAGGGGGCATTTTTGAACAACAGAAACGAACATAGTAAGTCTTTTTACATGCTAACGCAATATTGTTGAAAATTGGGCAATATTTAAAAATATTAATAGTTTTAAACACTATAGGTATGATTTAGAAGCCATTTTGGGTTGACTGTCACTTTAACAGCTCCTAAGCAATCAGTGTTGATGAGTTTCACTGCCTGCTTCCATCACTCAAGTCAATGTCAGGAGCAATGCTACAAGACTGTCAAACTTGAGAGGCTGTGTTTCTGTTCCACGGCATAGATTCCGGTAAGATTGTTTCATTTTTTATACACATATGATAACGCAAGAAGACAGGGTCACAGTGTGGCTCCTTTTATCTGTATGGAATCAAAGGGTTAATATCTCCAGTGGGGGATTATTGAATATCCATGAGGATATTTCTTACAGACCAGAGACGTTACAAGCTAACTTCCGCTTGTCTTGCCCTCCAGACCTCCTTAAAGCCCTCTGTGGCTCGGTGTATGGAGGTGATTGGTCTCATGGTGTCCAGCATGGACATTATTCCTTTTGCCAGGTTCCATCCCAGACCACTTCAGCTGTGCATGCTGAGACAGTGGAACGGCGATCATTCGGAACTGTCTCAACAGATTTCTCTGGCCAACCGGTCGAGAGAATCGCTCTCCTTGTGGCTCTGTCCAGATCACCTGTCCCATGGGACATCCCTTCTTGAGAGCATCCTGGGAGACGGACGCAAGTCTCTCAGGATGGGGAGCTGTTTGGGGTGCCAGGAACGCACAGGGCCTGTGGACTCGAGAGGAATCCCTCCTCCCGATCAACATTTTGGAACTTCGAGCGATCTTCAATGCTCTGAAGGCTTGGCCTCTTCTGGGTTTCTCCCAGTTTATCAGATTCCAATCAGACAACATAACCTCAATGGCTTACATCAACCATCGGGGGGGGGATGAGGGAAGTATCTGGGATTCTGGAGTGGGCGGAGGCCCACAACTGCTTGCTGTCAGCGATCCACATTCTGGGTGTGGACAACTGGGATTTCCTTTAGCAGACAATCCTTTCATCCGGGGGAATTGTCTCTCCATCCCGAGGTGTTTGCAGAGATTTAACAGATGGGGGACACCGGAGATAGATCTCATGGTGTCCCGGCTTAATTCCAAGCTACCCAGATATGGGTCGTGGTTCAGGGATCCTCAGACGGAGAAAACAGATGCATTAGCAGTGCCTTGGAGGTTAAACCTAATTTACATTTTTCCGCCGTTACCACTTCTCCCTCGTGTAGTGACCCGCATCAAGCAGGAGCAGGCATCAGTGATACTGTTTGAGCTATCGTGGCCGTGAAGGATGTGGTTCGCGGATCTGGTGGGGATGTCCTCATCTCCGTGGAAGCTACCTTGTCACAGGGATCTGCTGGAACAGGGTCCTTTTGTTCATCAAAATCTGAGGCTGACTGTGTGGAGATTGAATGCTTAGTCTTAGCCAAGAGAGGTTTCTCTGAGAGAGTTATTGACATTCTCATTCAGGCTCGTAAGCCTGTTACTCGTCGCATATATCATAAGGTTTGGTGAGCTTACCTATTCTGGTGTCAAGAGCGTGGTTTCGCCTGGAATAAGGTAAAGGCTGCCAGGATTCTTTCTTTTCTCCAAGAGGGTCTGGAGAAGGGCCTTTCTGCCGGTTCCCTTTTTTTTTTTTGCTGCACAAGAGGCTCGCGGAGCTTCCTGACATGCAATCCTTCATTAAGGCTATGATCAGGATAAGACCTTTGTTTAGATCTAACGCTCCACCTTGGGAGTTTGAATCTTGCTCTAAAGTTTTTGCAACGGGCTCCGTGTGAGCCTATGCATTCGGTTGACATTCGGTTGTTGTCCTAGAAGGTTCTTTTTCTTTTGGCTATAGCGTCGACATGCAATGTTTCTGAAATGGCTGCCTTGCAATGTGAGCCTCCTTATCTGGTGTTCCACACTGATAAGGCTGTTCTACGTACAGGCTTGGATTTTCTTCCTAAGGTGGTGTCTGATCGTAACATCAATCAGGAGATTGTGGTTCCTTTCTTATGTCCTAATCCTGCTTCTTCGAAGGAGCGTTTACTTCATAATCTGGATGTGGTTCGAGCTTTGAAGTTTTATCTTCAAGCTACTAAGGATTTTAGACAATCTTCCTTGTTTGTTATCTACTCTTGGAAGCGTAAAGGTCTGAAGGCCTCTGACTTCCTTATGTTTTTGGTTGAGGAGTGTTATACACTTAGCTTACGAGTCAGCGGGACTTAGACCTCCTCAAAGGATTACGGCTCATTTCACTAGAGCGGTGGCTTTCTCTTGGGCTTTTAAGAACGAGGCCTCTATGGATCAGATTTGTAAGGCGGCTATCTGGTCCTCCTTACATACTTTTTCAAAGTTCTACAAATTTGACATTTTTGCTTCGGCGGGAGCAGCTTTTGGGAGAAAGGTTTTGCAGGCTGTGTTGCCCTCAGATTAGGGTCCGCCTTTCTTTTACCCCTCCCGTTATTATTCAGTGTCCTGCTTGGGTACAGTTTTCCCAACAGTAAGGAATGATGCCATGGACTCTCCTCATATTAAGAAGGAAAACAAATTATGCTTACCTGATAATTTAATTTCCTTCTGTATGAGGAGAGTCCACAGGCCCCACCAGTTTACTCCGATGGGTGGACCAACATTTTTTTCTCTCTTCCGGCACTATTTATACCCTGATATTTCTCCTACTGTTCCTTGTTCCCTTGGCAGAATGACTGGGATATGAGGGAAGTAGGGGGGAGTATTTAAGCCTTTGGTTGGGGTGTCTTTGCCTCCTCCTGGTGGCCAGGTTCAGTATTTCCCAACAGTAAGGAATGATGCAGTGGACTCTCCTCATACAGAAGGAAATTAAATTATCAGGTAAGCATAATTTATGTTTTCTTAGAAGATCTATGTGTGCACAATTATTGGGCAACTATTAGTGTGCACAATTATTATGCAACTAAAACTCTCTCACTTGTTTATTTTCATCTGTTAAAGTGAGAATAATAAACAAACTCAAAATTTACAAATAAACATTTCTGACATTTCCACACACAAAAAATAAATGAGGGACCAATATAGCCACCCTTCTTTTCAATAAGTCATAAGTCTTCCATCCATGGAGTCTGTCAGTTTCTTGAACTGTTGACGATCAACTTTTTGTGCAGCAGCAACCACAGCCTCCCAGACACTGTTCAGAGAGGTGTACTGCTTTCCTTCACAGTAAATCTCCCGTTTAAGAAGGACCTACAAGTTCTCAATAGGGTTTAGGTCAGGTGAGGAAGGGGGTCATGGTATTATTCTTCCATCTTTAAGGCCATTACTGGCTAGCCACGCAGTGGAGTACTTTGATGCATGCGATGGAGCACTGCCCTGCATAAATATCATGGTCTTCTTGAAAGATGCAGACTTTTTCCTGTACCACTGCTTGAAGAAAGTGTCATCTAAAAACTGGCAGTAAATTTGGGAGTTGATTTTGAGTCCATCTTCAACCCGAAACGGTCCAACTAGCTCATCTTTAATAATACCAGCCCACACCAGTACCCCACCTCCACCTTGCTGGCGTCTGAGTCGAAGTGGAGCTCTGTGCCCGTTACTGATCCAGCCACGGGCCAATCCATCTGGCCTGTCAAGAGTCACTCATCTCATCAGTCCATAAAACCTTTGAAAAATCTGTCTTCAGATATTTCTTGGCCCAGTCTTTACGTTTCAACTTATGTGTATTGTTCAGTGGTGGTCAGGTTTCAGCCTTCCTTACCTTGGCCATGTCTCTGAGCACTGAACACCTTCTATGTCTGGGCACTCCAGGTAGGTTGCAGTTCTGGAATATGACATATATTTCTCAATTTTTGCCTATTTGCGGTAATCCCAATTTTAGTCCTGGGTCCTCAAATAGGATCTTTAAAGAATGGACTTCAAAAGGTCTAAAATGGATCAGTCAAATACTAGGGAC
Source organism: Bombina bombina (assembly GCF_027579735.1). Taxonomy (NCBI): domain Eukaryota; kingdom Metazoa; phylum Chordata; class Amphibia; order Anura; family Bombinatoridae; genus Bombina; species Bombina bombina. The sequence continues at coordinate 211,480,868 of NC_069504.1, read as the reverse complement.
AGATGGCTATTTAATAACTTACGCAGAACTGGCCAATAAATTTGATCTCTCACCGCGTGAATTTTATGCTTACCTCCAAGTAAGACATTTTCTATTAGAGCTGCTTCAAAAATATGGTACAGAGTGGTCACTGGGTGAATTACATAACAGAATATCTAGTTATCTATCTGGGTCATACGCAATCTCTCCTTTATACTTGTTATTAATCCAAAAATCATTAAGTGTACAGGTTGATGATATGGTGGTAAAATGGTCTAAAAAATTTCCGGATAATAACGATCAGATTATAAATGATAGCTTTAAGATAATCGCACAATCATGGGTGCCAACATCATGAAGGGAATCTCAGATAAAGATTAGCCTTATGAGTTATCTTACACCGGTAACTTTATCAAAATGGTATAAATCACCGGTTCCTTGCTCTAGATGTAAGTCAATGCAAGCAGATCTGTTACCTTGCTTCTGGGAATGCCCAAAAAAATTCAGTTTTGGCAAAAAAAATTATATTGGATGAATTTTGTCTTACATTTAGACTATCATTTTAAACCAATTGAGATTTTTTTCCTTGTCAAATTCCATGAGATTCCTAAAAACTTTAAACTCATAAACACTATCATACTAATTGGTCGTAATCTTATTCTTAAAATGTGGTAATCTTGGGCAGCACCTAAAATCTCTCATTTCAAAAATGCTCTGATTACACAATATACGTTCGAACAATTCAACTTAGCATACCCTTATGAAGAGCATTTACCCCTTTTTTTTCAGGAAATGGGAATCTTTTATCCTGTCCTTACCCAAATTACTTCAAAAAAAATTGATTAAACCTCTACGTAACTCTGTATCTGTACAAACAAATATATATGCAGGTCACTTCCCCCAATTCTGGTCAGAAGAGAGTGAGGCTGACCTTTGAAAAAGAGTTTGCTAACTTTGTGGCGTTTCTTAAGGTGGTATCGGAATATACACGCTATGTTAATTGCACATATTTAGTCTAATATTGTGTCTGTTGATTTACATTGTAAAACAATGTTGTTTCAGAACATCTGCTTCCTAGCCCTGTGTGGCAAAAAAAACTGTATATTATTTTGTATTTATTGTTGGCTATAAATAAAGGTTTAAAAAAAAAAAAAAATGATCAGTGCCGCATACCTCTAAAAGACTTTTTTTTTTTTAACATTTTTGACTTTCAGAGTGAGGTAAATCTCTTTTTTGGTCCATTTTGCCAGAGGAAAAGAATCTGCCTAATAATTATGCACACCTTGATATAAAGTGTTGATCTCCTAAAGCAACAACCGCCCTCATTACAAAAAATACACATCACCTGATATGCTTAAATCCAATAAGCATTCAAGTTTATACAGCTTGGAGTTGGACAATATGCATACAAATGATTATTTGGTCAAAATACTCACTTGCCTAATAATAGTGCACACAGTGTACAACTGCAACACAAAAACAAAATACTAGGGGCTCTAATGCGAAAAGCAATAATCAAAATAAATGGTGAATAAGTGGTGAATATAAAAAAATGTTGCAAATTGTAACCAAGTGTCTTCTTAGAGAAGAGAAACATTATACATATTAATACAAGAACCAAATATAGTCGCCAAACATATATATAGTTCCAAAGAGTTCTTTGGTACGTGAATCATCAAAGGTGACACCATAAAGTTCATCCAGAGGTTGCACTTCATCTACTATGGGAGCAATGATTCTAAAAACATCATAAAAAAAGACAGAAAGAAGGCGCCAGTTGTGCGTACCAATCAGGTATAATAGGGTCACACACAACTTTTGTAACATGGTACTCACATTTTTAAAAGCACCCCAGTCTGCTAAATGTAGTGTGTTGGATATTAACAGTGTACCAGCTCACTGTCTTCGGGAATGCTAAAAAGGCAAGCCGCTTCTCAGGAACAATCAAGATGACTCCTATAAGCAAGGATGCTGTTGAATAAAGTGTTGGACTGCACTTGTAAAATAAATGGTATATTTATTCAAATAAAACCCTATACTAATGTGGTCCAATATTACACACATGTAATATAGGCTTATATATATATATATATATATATATATATATATATATATATATATATATATATATATATATATATATATATATATAAATAAATCACATGTCTAACGATAACGTGATTCTGATATATCAGATGACGAATGTCACTAAGTTGTTGACACCACCCATCACCACCAGTGAGTATGTGTGGACCATGCTATACCCTTCTACCAATCAAACAACTAGGCATATGTTAAATAACACGCCCATAATGTGAAAAGTAAATGACGGTGGAGGAAAGGGTCTGTTATTTGTCAATAGCCACAAGAAAGAAAAGGGGAGGAATATTGTTCGAACCAGTTTTTGTAATCAAACAAGTATTTTTTTTTTTTTAAATAATCTTTTATTGAGGTTTTGTTTTTGTTGCATAAAGGCAAAACATACAGTGCAATTATCAATCCATCATACAAGTATGAATACAACAATCAATGCAGATAATATACATAATAAATAAGATCTTGTATAATTTGTTTCCTGACATTATTATCAAAAAACCTAATTTACAATGAAGTAATAGCATTTGGCTGCAGCTATTGTACTGACCTATAAGGTCATTAGATATAGGAGATATAAATGCATATGGTAGCTATATAGGTGACCCCACCAGGGTCACAATTCCATTTAATGGGTTAAGGGGGGTGGGGGGGAATTGCAACCATATATCATTCATTGTTTAAATTGTTACCAGTCTTATCTAGTACTTGGTATCCCCTCGTTTTCAACTATTAACCTGGCTTTACGTGCTAGAAGTAGATACCTAAAGGGTCAAGCACTGTGATATCTAGTTCTGAAATTTCTATATTAGTTACTGGTAATATGTTGCAAAACAGAGGGTGAGCACCGCGTGAGTAATTAAAGGAAAGGGAAGTAAAGTGGGTGTGGGGGGGGGGGGCAGAAGTTCTCTTGAGCTTTATATAAAAAAAAATTTTTAGATCCCTGGAGAGGGGTAGCTGTACACAAACTGACTATAGTTATACTATTTAGGAGGAAGCACCTTGTTTAGAGGATTCCTGGGTTGGGCAAAGATTATACAGAAGATAACTAATATTGATATTAAGAGATGTTCTAGGGCTAATAAATTATGTCATCAAAAGATTTTACTGAGGTTTGACCTTATTATAAAAATCCATAAGAAGCCTATTAGGCCAATGCTAGAGTGAATAGAGATAACTGAGACGTGCCCACCGTGGTAAAACAGACTACACATGTCTAGAGCTATATGAAGACAGCCGCCTATGCTGGTTGTAAGATACTAACATATTGCTATATATTTGGAAAGGAATACCTAGTGGGTTGATAAACATTTATGTTGTAACTCATAATCTCCTAGGTAGGACAGTAACCAGCATATACATTTTCTCCAGACACAAACTCCCAGAAAAGAGCTATGAGCATTTGTTATATATGTGCCAAGCTAGGTTTTATAATTAGATACATGAAAGAGTGATCGTAAACCCCTATAGTACATCATTATAGTAGGGCTCTATGACAAATATGTGGGATATCCTAAAGCATATGTAGCAAAGTAATCTGTGAGCAACCATGCACATATATCTTAGCTATTTACACTAGAGACTATAGTCCCCTGAGTCGAGCTTTTACAGAGTATAATAATATCTAACACAAAGGAAATCAGCTAGTTGAAATTGCTGCATCAAGGGAATAATGGTATGGGATTTGGACTCATATTTGGCTTAGATACAAGTAAGAGTGCTTAGCCTAATGTACATACACAGTTTATAAAACTTGATAGTGAGAGCCAGAGCCCCTGCCATAATCATCCCTCCATAGTAATAACTTAAACACTAATTAGTAGAGTATGCTCAACCTCAATAGGAGTAGTTTATCAGTCACACTTGTGATTAGTGTATACTTCTCGTTTACCAAGATAAATGTATATATGTGTAGATACAATCAGCCAGTAGGAGTTGCTGAAACAATCAAATTTGGAAGTGGGGTTTGATCTCGTATTTAGGTTGAATACGGGTTAAAGTACTTAGCTTAGTGCATATAATATATAACATAGACTTTAGTAGTGAGGACTAAAACTGCTGTATCAGGCACCTCTCCCAAATAACATCCTAAACACATAACAGGAAGACACACTCATCCGTAATAAAAATTGTTTGATAACCATAACTGTTAATATACTACACATTAAGTATTATTCCTATAGAACATTAAACTTAGGTAGGCGCTTCACCATTTCTGAATTGTGCTCAATAAGGCGTCAGTCCAAAGTTCCTGCAACGCTATGAGCTGTTGATTAGAGCGATTGAGAGTGCAGTCTTTATAGGGGGCTAACCTATAATAACTGTAATAAATAGCATTTTTATATTAGACTGCTGTAAGAGTCTCAACTGTTTAATGCAGTCCTCTAAAGATTACTGAAGTGTAACAATCAATAACAATAAAAAAGGTAGTATGTAGGTAGAGAACTCTGGAAACATTTAGGACAAATATCAAACAACACAGATGTCGTAGTCTTATATATCAAACAATATAGTTATCATGAGAGACTGACATATCAATAGTATAGGTGATAAAAGTCTGTAAAATTAGGTTTGGTAGAATAAAGTCCCCATTATACTAAGAATATGTCCCCGGCTCACTGTGGGATGTCATGCTGTTTCATCCAATCCCAATGGCCCTGAAAAGTCTCACTCTAAAGACAAGTATCTGTTCCATTCTCCTCAGGAGCGCAAGAGATCTTATGTATTAAGCAGCAACTGAGAAGTTCAGAGTAATCAGCACCTGTACCACAATTGACTGAGCTTTGCATGGTGGCAGCAAATGTATAGCTGAGTTAGTGGAAGCCTGGGCTGCACACACTCCCAGCTGGGTAACAACCGTGCAGTATAAAACAGTTGGGGGATCCCCCATGTGACCCTTTCCCTGATGGCTTATAGCTCGCTCCGGATGGCCGGCATGTTCATAGCTCGAGCACATAGTATCAAGCTGTCGAATTTATCCTGCATAGCCTCCTCATATTTTGTCAATAAATCCAGCACTGTGGTGTGAAAGTCCTCCATTTTGCTGACATACGGGGCATTACTGAGTGTAGATAGTGTGATAGTAAGGCAAATTTTTCGTCTCCTTCAGTGTCCCTAGATATAATTTAGGCTCTTGAGTGCTTCAATAGTGATGGATAGCTAAAATTTAATAGATACTAACAACCATAGAAATAGATTATAGGTCCCATGATCGTCAGTCTGATTCCCAAATAAGCGTAGTCACTATCAGTTAAGAATCCAGAAAAAAATATAACACTATTTATTACCAGTGAAAACTAAAATATTCTACCCAATGCCTCACTAACTTTCCTGTCTTGATGAGGAAGGGTTAACCAATCTACAAATGGTACTAAGTGTGTAAATGATCATTCAAAAATTACTATGCTAATCATTGGGTGGGTCATGGTGAAATGTACTAATTAGTGTGTTATAGGATGTACTAATAAGTTATACTACTAAATGGTGCATCTAGAATAATGTTGTGTTATATATATATATATATATATATATATACACACACACCAAATACATACATACACAACATACATATACACACAAGAGATTTTTTTATATATATATATATTACATATTACACACACATATACATATTCTCTCTGATTATCCTCCTTGATCTATCTGCAGCATTTGATACTGTTGACCACCCTCTTTTGCTCCAAACCCTCCAATACTTCAGCATTTGTGACACAGCCCTCTTGTGGTTCTCTTCCTACCTGTCTAACCGTACCTTTAGTGTAGTCTTCTCTGGGTTTTCCTCTGCCCCGTTACCACTTTTTATTGGGGTACCACAAGGCTCGGTCCCGGTTTCTTCTCAATGTAAACATCATCATAAGGTTCCTTAATAAAGTCCCATGGGTTTCATTATAATTTTCTATGCAGACGACACCCAAACCTACCTCTCTGCACCAGCCCTATCTCCTTCCTTGCTAACCCGTGTCACCGTCTTTCTCACATCTCTTCCTGGATGTCCTCTTACTACCTTAAGCTAAATTTCTCCAAAATGGAGCTCCTTATATTCCCCCCTTCTTCTAAAATCTCCACCCCTATCTCTCTATAACTGTTGACAACTCCATCATTACCCTTACCCCACATGCCCGATGTCTTAGGGTCACATTGATCTTTCTTTCACTTCTCACATTCAGTCCTTGGCTAAATCCATAAAAACATCTCTAAAATTAGACATTTCCTTTCACAAGACACAACTAAGATTTGAATCAACTCTCTCATCCTTTCCCCCATTGACTACTCCATCCTCTCTGGTCTCCCTAGCTGCCGTCTAGCTCCTTTACAATCCATAATGAATGCCTCTGCCAGGCTCATCTTCCTTTTATGTCGCTCTTCATCTGCTGCACCTCTCTGCCAATCCCTTCACTGGCTTCCCCTTAGCTCCAGGATTAAACACAAAATTTTGATTCTGACATACAAGGACCTCAACTGCACTGCTCCCCCTATATCTCAGACCTTGTCTCCAGATACTCTCCATCTTGTCCCCTTCGCTCTGCTACTCTCCTCCTCTCTTGTTATCTCCTCACATTCCGTTTACAGGATTCCTCCAGACTGGCTCCCATCTTGTGTGGAACTCTCTGCCTCACTCTAAAAGACTCTCCCCTAGTTTTGAAAGTTTCAAGCGCTCCCTAAAGACTCTATTGTTCAGGGATGCATACAACCTACACTAACTTTTCCTAATACCAGTTCCTCTCCTCCATTGCTATCCGCCATGAACCCCCTTAGCATGTAAGCCTAAGAACCCAACTGTTTGCAGATCACCTTCATAAGAGCCGACTACAACAGTGTGATTCTCGGCAGGGCCCTCTACCCATTTGATCCCTATAAATGTTACCTTGTATGCCGCCTATGTTTATAGCGCTGCAGAATCTGTTTTGGTGCTCTACAAATAACTAATATATATATATATATATATGCAGCCAAAAGAAAATGCACTCTCAGGACTTTCATAAACAGGTTACTTTTATTTCTGTAACGTTTTCGGAGGTCTTGCCTCCTTCATCAGCATAAATAAAGTGAAAACAAACAAACTCTTAAATAGTGACATACTCACTCAAAATCATTTCAAACCACTACCTGTGCTGGCGCCAAAATTACCGGTGTTGGAACGCATAATGCGTTCCAAATGTGCTAAGTGGCGGAAGTAGTGCGCCAAACTACTTCCGGTTGTCAAAATTCTATAGCCGTAAATAATCGGCTTTCTCTATGTGAATGCCATAATTATAAAACCATTGTGGCATATTATCTAAACGCATAAAGCAAACTCTTAGCGTGCAAACGATTGTGCTGATACTTTGATTAGTGATAGTAAATGTGACAGCCGCTTGTTGCCATGACAACTTAAACAATGCTGGAGTGTAATCCTGTACAGGGACAGACTAACAGTAACTATGTTTCTGAATACACCAAAATGTGTTAAAATAGGCATGATGTTTGGCTACAATGTGAGTGTTTAAAGATGGTGTATATATTGATAAAAGAGGATAAACAAATCTAATTATTAGGCACGCCAGCTGATATATTGTGCTATATGTATATATGTGTGTAGTGTTACCTTATATTGAAGATATTGAGTCAATATGTCCAATATTCATAGAGGAATCTCATATGGAGATATGTACCTCCGATATATAGCCTTCAAATTCTACATAACTAAAATATTAACGATTATCGTTTATCTGCGATCTTCCCATTAGTATGAGCTGTTAACATGCATATTATTCCTATCCTCTGTCAAAAACCCTTTATGTATTTTTGAAATTTATACCGCTCACCTAGTTCCTATTCAGTGATGGGGTTATATATTAACACCATATTAATTCTCGTTATAAGAGCTACGTGGGTCATATATGTATATTCCACTGCTATCTTGTGGCTAACAATGCCCTCATATGCTCCCTATTTAAACACTCCAAAGCGTTTAGGCACAAACGTACAAAAGATGAATAAACTTAAACTTAAAAAATAAACTTAAAAAATAATAAATAAAAGCAATTGGTGTGACGGTCTTTCCATTAATTTAAACACTATCCCATTCGGGATGGCTTTAGCTCTAATAGTCCTTGATTTTCATATATGCAGAATAAAGGACGTTGAGTCATTCACTTCTGTATTTATGTATAATGTGATGCACTCTGTGTTTATTTCTGTGCGTTCTTCGTTGTCTTCTATTGCCCCCTGGACCTCTAGGTTAATATTGCCTTTAGGATTGAATGTTTAGTATGCATCATATTCTCCTGGTTATTATGCCATCAAATTATTTTCCATGTTGTTGTTTTCTTCTTCCTGGGATGCTTAAGGATCTAGTGTCCAGTTTTGGCTATGTGTACTGCTATGTGTGAAAAAACTGGTAACTCCAAGGCACCACTATCCGACTTCCACGCAGGTATTAGAAATACCAAAGACTCCTACCCCTGGTGCTGTGTGCCAACATGGTTTAGGAGCACCCCTAGAACGAGGCACGCCGACCATACGGCGCACAGAGTCATAATAGTCTAGGTGCCGTACCCTGCGCTTGTATCACATTATATAGCTGTATTACACCAAAGCCTTGAAGTCAGGGGTGGTGTTGAGCCCCCCTGGATAAATGGTACCCAGTCGGTACATCCATTGTGCCTCCCGTTGCAGAAGTATTTTACCTCTGTCTCCCCCTCTATCTAATGGGGGTACATGATCAATGAGTGTGTATCTTATTGATGCCACCGAGTGTCTGTACTCTGCACAGTGTCTCGCTACCGGTTGTTCTGATTCCCCGGATTTGTGAGCCGACCTTATGGCATGCCGATGATTGGCCATCCTTTCTCTCAGGGTACCTGTCGTTTTACCGACATAGTGCCAAGAGCATGGGCATACCAATAAGTAGATGACAAACGTGGTCGTACAGGTAATCGAATGTCGTATGTGGAACTGCTTGTTGGTATGGGGATGGTTAAATATTCTGGTACTTATAAGTCCATTACAGGTAGTGCATCCTAAGCATCGATAAGATCCTCTGATGTTGGTATGTGTCCTGGGATTATAGCTTGCCTTTGAGTCAGTCTTGACTAATAAGTCTCGCAGATTTGTGCCCCTCCTATAACCGACCATAGGCGTAAGATGTTTGCTAAATTGTAATTTTGGATCAGTGGAAATGATAGGCCAATGTGTCCTTAAAGAGAGTCCAGCATTTCTGGTACTAGGAGAAAATGTAGTTGCCAGTATAATTCTGTCATCCCTGGTTTGTCTAGGTTCTTGGGCCAATAGTTGTGCTTGTGTTATTTGTGACACTTCCTTCATCATCTGGCTGATTTGTTGGGTCTTATATCCCCTCTCTTCAAATTTTGCACCCATTTCAGACAACTGGGTGGCTCCTAATATAGGATCCGAATTGTTTCTAACTGTTCTGATAAGCTGCGATTTCAATATACCCTTTAGTAATGCTGGGGGGTGACAGCTATCTGACCTCAATAGGGAGTTCCTGTCCGTAGGTTTACTGAATAGTGTGCATCCTAGTCCCTGTGTGGTTTTATATACTTTGAGGTCAAGAAAGTTAATAGACTCTGTGTCACTCAACATTTTGAATCTAACAGTGGTCTGTGTATTGTTGATCGTTTCAAACCACTCATGGAGGTCATCCATGCCCCCTCTCCAAATCAAAAAGATATCGTCAATATACCTACGGTAGAAAATGATGGATGAATTACATTTTCCCCATAGGTATATGTTCTCAAAATGTGACATGAAGATGTTAGCATAGGAGGGGGCCATGGATGACCCCATGGCCGTACCCGCTATCTGAAGAAAGAATTTGTTTTCGAATCTGAAATAATTCTTGTGTAAACAAAATTCAATGAGAGATAGTAAGTATTCAATGGGGGGTCCCTCATAGAGGGGATTGTTCGTGAGGTGTGCCCTAACTGCTTCTAATCCCTCCCCGTGGGGAATGATAGTGTACAGGCTGTTCACGTCCATGGTGACCAAAATGTCACCAGTCTGGACGTGAACAGCCCCCAACAGTCTAATAAATTCGCTGGTATCCAGCAAAAAGGATCGTGTTCCTCTGACAACCGGCTGTAGCAGCAGGTCAATGTACTGTGACACCGGTTGGCATACGGAATCTACTGCCGACACGATAGGACGACCTCTGACAACCTGCTGCTACAGCCGGTTGTCAGAGGAACACGATCCTTTTTGCTGGATACCAGCGAATTTATTAGACTGTTGGGGGCTGTTCACGTCCAGACTGGTGACATTTTGGTCACCATGGACGTGAACAGCCTGTACACTATCATTCCCCACGGGGAGGGATTAGAAGCAGTTAGGGCACACCTCACGAACAATCCCCTCTATGAGGGACCCCCCATTGAATACTTACTATCTCTCATTGAATTTTGTTTACACAAGAATTATTTCAGATTCGAAAACAAATTCTTTCTTCAGATAGCGGGTACGGCCATGGGGTCATCCATGGCCCCCTCCTATGCTAACATCTTCATGTCACATTTTGAGAACATATACCTATGGGGAAAATGTAATTCATCCATCATTTTCTACCGTAGGTATATTGACGATATCTTTTTGATTTGGAGAGGGGGCATGGATGACCTCCATGAGTGGTTTGAAACGATCAACAATACACAGACCACTGTTAGATTCAAAATGTTGAGTGACACAGAGTCTATTAACTTTCTTGACCTCAAAGTATATAAAACCACACAGGGACTAGGATGCACACTATTCAGTAAACCTACGGACAGGAACTCCCTATTGAGGTCAGATAGCTGTCACCCCCCAGCATTACTAAAGGGTATATTGAAATCGCAGCTTATCAGAACAGTTAGAAACAATTCGGATCCTATATTAGGAGCCACCCAGTTGTCTGAAATGGGTGCAAAATTTGAAGAGAGGGGATATAAGACCCAACAAATCAGCCAGATGATGAAGGAAGTGTCACAAATAACACAAGCACAACTATTGGCCCAAGAACCTAGACAAACCAGGGATGACAGAATTATACTGGCAACTACATTTTCTCCTAGTACCAGAAATGCTGGACTCTCTTTAAGGACACATTGGCCTATCATTTCCACTGATCCAAAATTACAATTTAGCAAACATCTTACGCCTATGGTCGGTTATAGGAGGGGCACAAATCTGCGAGACTTATTAGTCAAGACTGACTCAAAGGCAAGCTATAATCCCAGGACACATACCAACATCAGAGGATCTTATCGATGCTTAGGATGCACTACCTGTAATGGACTTATAAGTACCAGAATATTTAACCATCCCCATACCAACAAGCAGTTCCACATACGACATTCGATTACCTGTACGACCACGTTTGTCATCTACTTATTGGTATGCCCATGCTCTTGGCACTATGTCGGTAAAACGACAGGTACCCTGAGAGAAAGGATGGCCAATCATCGGCATGCCATAAGGTCGGCTCACAAATCCGGGGAATCAGAACAACCGGTAGCGAGACACTGTGCAGAGTACAGACACTCGGTGGCATCAATAAGATACACACTCATTGATCATGTACCCCCATTAGATAGAGGGGGAGACAGAGGTAAAATACTTCTGCAACGGGAGGCACAATGGATGTACCGACTGGGTACCATTTATCCAGGGGGGCTCAACACCACCCCTGACTTCAAGGCTTTGGTGTAATACAGCTATATAATGTGATACAAGCGCAGGGTACGGCACCTAGACTATTATGACTCTGTGCGCCGTATGGTCGGCGTGCCTCGTTCTAGGGGTGCTCCTAAACCATGTTGGCACACAGCACCAGGGGTAGGAGTCTTTGGTATTTCTAATACCTGCGTGGAAGTCGGATAGTGGTGCCTTGGAGTTACCAGTTTTTTCACACATAGCAGTACACATAGCCAAAACTGGACACTAGATCCTTAAGCATCCCAGGAAGAAGAAAACAACAACATGGAAAATAATTTGATGGCATAATAACCAGGAGAATATGATGCATACTAAACATTCAATCCTAAAGGCAATATTAACCTAGAGGTCCAGGGGGCAATAGAAGACAACGAAGAACGCACAGAAATAAACACAGAGTGCATCACATTATACATAAATACAGAAGTGAATGACTCAACGTCCTTTATTCTGCATATATGAAAATCAAGGACTATTAGAGCTAAAGCCATCCCGAATGGGATAGTGTTTAAATTAATGGAAAGACCGTCACACCAATTGCTTTTATTTATTATTTTTTAAGTTTATTTTTTAAGTTTAAGTTTATTCATCTTTTGTACGTTTGTGCCTAAACGCTTTGGAGTGTTTAAATAGGGAGCATATGAGGGCATTGTTAGCCACAAGATAGCAGTGGAATATACATATATGACCCACGTAGCTCTTATAACGAGAATTAATATGGTGTTAATATATAACCCCATCACTGAATAGGAACTAGGTGAGCGGTATAAATTTCAAAAATACATAAAGGGTTTTTGACAGAGGATAGGAATAATATGCATGTTAACAGCTCATACTAATGGGAAGATCGCAGATAAACGATAATCGTTAATATTTTAGTTATGTAGAATTTGAAGGCTATATATCGGAGGTACATATCTCCATATGAGATTCCTCTATGAATATTGGACATATTGACTCAATATCTTCAATATAAGGTAACACTACACACATATATACATATAGCACAATATATCAGCTGGCGTGCCTAATAATTAGATTTGTTTATCCTCTTTTATCAATATATACACCATCTTTAAACACTCACATTGTAGCCAAACATCATGCCTATTTTAACACATTTTGGTGTATTCAGAAACATAGTTACTGTTAGTCTGTCCCTGTACAGGATTACACTCCAGCATTGTTTAAGTTGTCATGGCAACAAGCGGCTGTCACATTTACTATCACTAATCAAAGTATCAGCACAATCGTTTGCACGCTAAGAGTTTGCTTTATGCGTTTAGATAATATGCCACAATGGTTTTATAATTATGGCATTCACATAGAGAAAGCCGATTATTTACGGCTATAGAATTTTGACAACCGGAAGTAGTTTGGCGCACTACTTCCGCCACTTAGCACATTTGGAACGCATTATGCGTTCCAACACCGGTAATTTTGGCGCCAGCACAGGTAGTGGTTTGAAATGATTTTGAGTGAGTATGTCACTATTTAAGAGTTTGTTTGTTTTCACTTTATTTATGCTGATGAAGGAGGCAAGACCTCCGAAAACGTTACAGAAATAAAAGTAACCTGTTTATGAAAGTCCTGAGAGTGCATTTTCTTTTGGCTGCATATCTTCTACAAATTTGCACCCAGGCATTTTTCCTTTGTGGGCGAGTTTTGGTGTTTTGGATACCTATATATATATATATATATATATATATATATATATATATACACATACATACATACACACACATACATATACACACTCAACAGCACTTTATAAGGTACACCTTGCTAGTACCAGGTTAGAACCCCTTTTACCTTCAGAACTGCCTTAATTATTCGTGGCATAGATTCAACCAGGTGTTGGAAACATTCCTCAAGAGATTTTGTTCCATATTGACATGATAGCATCACGCAGTTGCTGCAGATTTGTAGGCTGCACATCCATGATGTGAATCTACTGTTCCATCACATCCCCAAAGTGCTCTATTGGATTGAGATCTGGTCACTGTGGAGGCCATTGGAGTACAGTGAACTCATTGTCATGTTCAAGAAACCAGTTTGAGAGGATTTGAGCTTTGTAACATGGTGCATTATATTGCTGGAAGTAGCCATCAGAACATGGGTACAGTGTAGTCATAAAGGTATGAACAAGGTCAGCAACAATACTCAAGTAGGCCATGGCATTTAAACGATGCTCAATTGGTACTAAGGGGCCCTAAGTGTGCCAAGAAAATATCCCCCACACCATTATACCACCACCAGCCTGAACCGTTGAAACAAGGCAGGATAGATCCATACTTTCATGTTTATGACAAATTCCGACCCTACTATCTAAATGTCACAGCTGAAATCAAGACAACAGACCAGGCAATGATTTTACAATATTCTATTGTCCAATTTTTGTGAGCCTGTTCGAATTGTAGCCTCAGTTTCCTGTTCTTAGCTGACAGGAGTGGCACCCAGTGTGGTCTTCAGCTGCTGTAGCCCATTTACTTCAAGGTTCGACGTGTTGTGCATTCAGAGATGGTATTCTGCATACCTTGGTTGTAACAAGTGGTAATTTGAGTTACTGTTGTCTTTCTACCATCTCAAACCTGTCTGCCCATTCGCCTCATCAA